>NC_141623.1:15224469-15405719 GCF_047967505.1 Dipteris shenzhenensis | reverse complement strand
ACATAACTCTAAATTTGGTACCTCCAGTCAAACTGTGAAAGAAATGCCATGGAAGACCGTAAATGTGGGAGAATAGATACACAGAAGAACGATGAAGTAGTTGTTCTTGATACATAAGCACTGCTAGAGCAAGAGTGGAACGTGTCTTTCTTTGAAAGATTCTTTGTAATGCTAAATGAAATAAGACATGAAGCACCCGAATATGGATTACTCGCCTTTGTTTCGGTAAAAAATGTAACATATTTGTTGGAAGCAATCAAAGGCTTATATGATGAGGATTCTGAGAACGGTGAAGATACTAATGAGGAGGAAGCCCCCAAACATTTGCGAAATGCAAGTTACTTTATCTCTTCTTTCATTGAGTACTTCTGTCGACCAGATCAATGTGTTGTTGATGCCTTCACAGAGGGAATTGCCACCATAGAGTTGCCCCCATAGAGTCATTGAAGATAAAGAGAAAGACACTTACATTTGTAGCCACGAATCAAGATGAGATTGAAGTGAATGGCATGTGCTCAGATCTAGTCTCCGCATCTAAAGAGTTGAGAGTATGGGCAAACCTAGAGGATGAAACTTTAGAAAACCAAGAGGAATCGCATGGTGCAAACATGCAGACTTCAACTCAACAACAATTGGTAGGACCGATGGGTGTATAGGACCAACAAACCCTTGAGGATATTGCAAAAATTGCCCAATAGATTTCGCATCCAAAAAATCAGGTGAGAAGTCATAAATCTTCAGTGATTTCAAAGGCATTTATGTAAATATATCTTTTGGATTGTAGTGCATCTTTGAAATTGATTAATGCTTCCAAAATTGAATTGTTCATGTAGATATTGCAATTGCTATATTATTAGGTAACTAAGAATGATTATTGAACTTAGTCTCTGTCATCCTTTACCAACGATGAGAGAATACGATTGGTTTTGAATCCGATCTTGACTTTCAGTATGAGAGGCTAAGAATGGTTTTAAAACTGATCTTATGAACTCCCACACAAAGAGCATGAGAGTAAGATGAAAGACTAATATCAATTTTATAATCGATCTTAACATCTCCCACCTGGTGGACTATGAGATGTTGACATCAGTTGTAAAGCTGATCTTTTGTTTGGAAATATAACATACAATTCACTTTTGAGTTGTTATCTTCATATTTTAATATGATGTTTATGTAGATATGAATTTAGATTTGTGTATGGAAATATAATGTCGGATTTGCATTTGGATTATGATCAATGTTTTTTAAACTAAGTAAATACAAATTGTATCCTCTGATTATGAGACCTTTATGAAGATTGGAGATATAATCTAATACACCAAAATACTTAGGTTACCATTGTCAATGTAAATGAGAGAATATAATGTAGATTTAAGCTCACATTTTTAAATGTAAGTATGGACAACATCCATTGAAACCTAACTTCACACCTTGATACTTTTGCATGCCATGATACAGATGGAAATCCCCTGTATATAGAAATACCACACAGAGAAAAATCAGATGAGTCAATGGAACACATTCAATGTTCTCCATCTGTGAGAACAACGAAATTACTTGTACTTGACCTAAATGGAATTTTGCTCCTCAAGTCCACTAAACCTTCTGATAAACACAAAAGCATACAAATGTTTAAGAGGACATGGATTGTTCTTCGAAATGGATGTGTTCAATTCTTGGATAGATTGTTTGAGCAGTTTCATGTGTGCCTATGGTCAACTGTGATAATCAAGAACATGAATTACATGGTTCATTTGATGGAGAAGCTTGCGGCAAAACAATTTCCATTCTATAAAATTATGGGGAAAGATCAATGCTACAAATCACTTACAGAGATATCAAATAGATCAGACAAGCCAGGCGTTCAATGCATGTTTAAGCCCTTTCTTGCCATTTGGGCAAATGATAAAGAGTTTAATCCTTGTAACACCTTGCTTATTGATGATTGTCTATTTAAGGGCTGTGTAAACCTGAAAGAAAATGGTATATATCCAGATACTTTTGACATAGGTGAGACTCATGACATATTGAATGTTGAACTTCTCCCTTATCTCCTCCGATTGAGAGATGCATCAAATATAAGAAATAGTATCAAGCTTGACCGTCATGGAAATGAACTAATACATACCAATCATCATCAGTATATGTATTTCAAAGAAGTGATTTTGGAGTCAGAGGAGTTCACTACAAAGTACATAAAACACTTCTTGGAGGAATCGAAAGATTAGTTCGACCAGCTCAAGTCATTTTGAGATCGTCCAACATAGTAATCGAAGGGGAGATGCTTGTGATCTAGATAAGTAACAATCATCAAAAGCCCAAGAACAAGAGCTCAAAACATGCCCAGCTACCAAGACCATATTAGGAAAAGTGGGAATGTCCCAAGTCCCACTTTTTTCACGGCTCACAATTTTTGTCCCAAAAAAGAGGAATTTCGAAATAGATTTTGGTCGTGATGCATGGCATGAATTTGTGTACAAAACCTCATTCATGAGTATATATTGAAATTACTATGTGCAATATATGGCTTCAAATCCTTTATCATTGCTTCTATTTTAGTTTTATTATACAAAAATTCATGCATCTTTCCATTTTCATTGTTTTTTTTTGGGTTGTACAGATTGATTATTTAGGCCTACAAAACCTTTAGAGATACAAGAAAAACTTTGCATTCTTTCCTTAACTCCAAAAAAATTTCCCTTGTACCTACTCCTTCTTTAGATCTTGCATTGAATCTTAACTCCTAGCATTTCAGCTTGGATAAATTATGAAAGTTCATAGGTTGTGTTTGTTGACAAATTGATTTCACATGCATATATATCCTATTTTTTCTTTACTTATTATTTGTTAAGGTCATTAAGGTCATTCATAAATAACTAGAATAAGAATCTACCACACATAGTATGAGGTATAAAAGCATCTAAAAAACAAAATGAACACCAATAATCATGAAGCAACAATATCATATTATAGAAGAGGCATGAACATGCCTAAAAATCATATTCAATGAATAACTCCTCTCCTGGAATCACATTTTTTGTTGTGGTTGTTACAATTTATCCAATGTCATTCGAGGTTGCACCTATGTAATGCTTCCATCGTGGCAAGCATAGAACATATTCCCAATGTTCATTTGGCTTTTCTACACAATTTTTGGAGCTATTAATATAGCCAACCACATTAGAATTCTCAACATCTCCTATGATCATTACTCTATAATCTCCCTCTAGTTGTACTTCATGATCCTCACAAAACGAGTACTTATTTAGCCTTGAATTGTGTTGCACCAAATCCTTCCATGCATAGAACTCATATCGTGTTCCATCGTATGGAAACCAATCCACACCTTGTTGCACCTCTAAATGGATAAAAAGTCCTTTTTTTGCACTTGGGATTGTCGTACTAAGTATAAATGTCTGTTGTATTTGAATTGCACTCCAATAGGTATTGGAAGATTCTCTGGCCATATTTGTGCCTTGCTTGGATCCAAATATGTTGAAGATATGCTTGGCATTAAACTAGAATCTCGTTTTGTTGGCTTGCCTAGGCAATTATTTTGCTGATTTCTTTGACCATGAACTTTGAACGACATGAAAGATGATGTCCCAACATTCTTATCTAAAAACTCCATTCCGTTTGTGCTCTCATTGGTTGGATTTGATTTCTCATTGCTTTGATTTGTTGTCTCATTTGTAAAAGTATATTTCTCTTTTGATGGATTTAGTGTCTCGTTTATTCGGCTTGACATCTCATTCTGGAGTATCCATTGAATTATGTACATGGACACATTGTTAGTATTACTGCCAAGCATGTGTACATGAATTTATCAATACATCAATCCACGAATAGTTGTAAACTTGAACTAACAAAGAAGAAAATTGATTGCAATGTTTACAATGTATGTATAGCTCAAACACAATCCCTCAAGCTCGATTCACATAAACACAAAAACATGGATGATTGATTATAAGCATTGCAATATCTTACAATGTGTGTATATCTAGAAACCATAGAAAATCCGCACAAGTACGATTTTGATACTATGGAATATGGAGGGGATATGTGATGTCCTCTGTGTGTGATGATTATAATGTTAGAATGTCTTGTGTTCACTATAGCTTCCTAATCAACCTAAGGTTGATTTGCAATCCTGTGTGTCTGAGTCTGTGTTTATGTGTTTGTGTGAATCTGTGTATCTCTAGAAATAGTATAAAATCAACAAAAGTTTAATTTGATACTATAGAATTTTTGTTCTTTGTGTGTGTGTGTGTGTGATCAAAATGTTAAAATGTCTGGTGTTTATAGCTTCTAAATCGGCCCAAGGTCGATTTGCAATCTTTTATGTGTGTGTGTGCACGTGTGTGTGTGTGTGGTGTGTGCGCGCATGCTTGTGTGTCCAAGAATATGTATTTTTATGTGAATGTGTGTCTAAAGAAACCACATCAAATTGATACTATATAATTTCTCTATGTGTGTGTGTGTGTGTCACATCAAAATGCTAAAATGTCACATCACAATACTATGGAAAATGGAGGGGATATGTGATGTCCTCTGTGTGTGATGATTATAATGTTAGAATGTCTTGTGTTCACTATAGCTTCCTAATCAACCTAAGGTTGATTTGCAATCCTGTGTGTCTAAGTCTGTGTTTATGTGTTTGTGTGAATTTGTGTATCTCTAGAAATAGTATAAAATCAACAAGAGTTTAATTTGATACTATAGAATTTTTGTTCTTTGTGTGTGTGTGTGTGTGTGTGTGTGTGTGATCAAAATATTAAAATGTCTGGTATTTATAGCTTCCAAATCGGCCCGAGGTCAATTTGCAATCTTTTATGTGTGTGTGGTGTGCACGTGCACATGCTTGTGTGTCCAAGAATATGTATTTTTATGTGAATGTGTGTCTCAAGAAACCACATTAAATTGATACTATATAATTTCTCTCTGTGTGTGTGTGTGTGTGTCTCACATCACAACATGCTAAAATGCCTGGTGTTCGCTATAGCTTCGAAATCGACCCAAGGTCGATTTGCAATCTTTTGTGTGTGTGTCTATGTGTCTCTCCGAAAATATGTGTTTTTGTGTGAATGTATCTCTCTAGAAACCACCACATCAATAGAATGTCTGATGTTCCCTATAGCTTCCAAACCAACCCAAGGTAGATTTGGAATCTTTTATGTGTGTGTGTGTGTGTTTAAAAAAAGAAACCTCTGAACAACACGGCACACGATGCTCATAAAAGGGTGGAAAAATCTTTATTTTCAAAATTATTTGACATATGGATGCTAATAAGTACAAAGTGTCGAATCCATCCAGTAATCTCCACTCTGAGGTTGGGGTCCACTTACCTACCACCATCCAAACAAAACAATGTGTTAAAACAAACCCCAGCTTATTATCACTTATACCAAAGAGCAAGACACCTACCAGGATTTTGAAATGAAAAAATATGTAGTATCAACACATTAGAAAGTACAAGAAGGAAAATCCTGCTCCTTTACAAGAGATAATTAGCTTCTCATCTTTAAAAGGAGTAACAAAGGGGGCATCACACCCTTATGACTAGAACATATATCTCATATAGGAAAAAAAGAATAGTTTAAGCAAAGAAATGATTGAATTGGTAAGTAAAAGTTGGTAGTATTGTTAAGATACTAGGCATATTGAATAAATTTTCATATGGCACCTGTAAAAAAGACCCTACCTAGGCACCTAAAATGACTTAGAAAATATTAAATTGAAAAGAGGAAACTACCAAGCAAGTAATTACGTAACATAAACTCACCTATAGTCCATGAAGCCATGGTAATCATTGATATTGTATTCAAATAATCCATGGGGGTCTATTCCAAGGTCGCCATGTTAAAAAATTCTTTTGCTATAGAAAAAGAGGTAAAGAACAAGGCCTAACCATGATATTCTTAGAAATTAAACCCATAGTTAAGGTACATGCTTTAAAATATTTCAAAGTAGGAAGCATTTAAGTAACTAATTAAGAAATAGTTATTAATTTAAAGAAAAAAGAAAAAAGAAAAGAAAATTAAAAAAAAGGGGGGGTAAAAACGGTTTTAACTACGAAAAAAAAGGCCTGAGGTTTTTCTTTTAAAAGAACGAGGTAGATAGAGAGGGGGGAATCTTAGAAAATAAGAAATAAAGAAAAGGGATAGGGGGGCACTGTCGGGGACAAGGGAGGGTATGTAGGTAGAGGGTGGAAGAGGAGAGGGGATATGGGGGTGACACGTATATTAATAAAAATGAAAAAGAAAGAAGGTTTTGAACTTTGGAAAAACCTGAGCATCCATGTAGTCCGGATGTCGAGGCGACTAGTACTCTTGGTGCAGTCGTGAGCGGCAATACAACCGCAAGGTCGTGTCAAGTACTGAAGGGAGAGGTCACGGAATACAAAGTACGGGAGGAAGGCAAAATGATCTGGGAGGCGACGTAGCACAAGAGCAAGGAGTTGGGAGCAGTGGGCAGCGCAGTGCAGTATGCAGCGAGTTATATAGGTTTAGTACTCTTGGCGCAGTTGTGAGCGACAGTACAACCGTGAGGTCGTGTCAAGTACCGAAGGGAGAGGTCACAGAATATGAAGTACAGGAGGGAGGCGAAATGATCCGGGAGGCGAGGTAGCACAGGAGCAAGGAGTTGGGAGCACAGTTTCGTGAGTATAGAGCATAGAGAGCAGTGGTAACAACGCAGTGTAGTATGCAGAGAGCAAGGCTTAGTACTTGTAGAGAGTAGGGAGTATGATTGTAGAAGCGTAGTGCAGCGGGTAGAGACTAAGTAAAGGCTTAGTCAATGGGGTGAGAGGAGGGTAGCATAGGTGCTTTTATAGGCTAAATAGTGTGGTAGTCAAGCGTGTAGGTAGGCTTAGGTGAAATCAATGTTTTAGGGAGGCGGGCAAGTAGGCGGCTCTAGGGAAGGTATTCATGTACGTGCCAAGTGGGAAAAATTGCAGCGGGTGAGGGGGGGTTAAGGGGTGGGGGGTTTAATAAACATTCTAGAGAGGTAGGCATTTTAGGTGGCTCTAGGGAAAGCCTTGGTTTTTTCTTTTTTTTATTTAGAAAATTAAATAAAAAAGGAGGGAGTAAAGGAAAGATAAATTAGGACACGATAACTAATTAAATGAAAATATAAGAAAATTTGAAAAAAAGTTTCAAATAGGAAATATATTTTTCAAGGGGGTAATAGAAAAAAAAGGGGGGTTTTTTAATTTATTTTAAAGATACTTAAAATATTTCTAAAGGAAAGTATGGGGGGTTCTTTTTTTGGTTGTTTATCACAACAACTATGATAGGGACGTAAAGGGAATTTTCAAAGGAGGTACAAGGAAAAATCGGGGGGGGGGGGGGGGGGGGGGGGGGGGTGGGAGGGGGGGGTTTCTTAACAAAATAAGGGAAGTGTGTAAGTGTGTGTGTGTGTGTGTGTGTAAGTTTTTTACAAAAGGGGAATTGATATTTCTCATTATCACAATTATGTTTACCACCATAATTGTATAGGGACGTCCTGGGATTTTTTCAAAGGAAGGACAAGGTAAACTTAGGGGGCTTTTTCTTAACCAAAAGAAGGGAAGTGTGTGTGTGTGTGTGAATTTTTTTTTTCCAGGTAAGTGTGTATGTGTGTGTGTGTGTGTGTGTGTCACATCATAATGTTAGAATGTCTGGTGTTCCCTATAGCTTTGAAAATGACCCAAGGTCGATTTGAAATCTTTTGTGTACCTATTGATGTGTCCAAGAATATGTGTTTTTGTGTCTATAGAAACCATATTAAATTGACCCAAGTTTGGTTTGATACTATAGAATGTGTGCTTTCCTATGTGTATGTGTGTGTGTGTGTGTCACATCATAATGTTATAATGTCTGCTCTTCACTACCGCTTTCAAAATTACCCAAGCTCATTTTCAAATCTTAGGTGTCCAACAATATTTTTAGTTCCAAATCGACGGCTTATATCCATGCTAACGCACAAACATGGATGGTAGATGATATGCATTGCATTATCTAAAATGCGTGTATCTCTAAAATCGACCCATGTTCGATTTTGAAACTACAGAATTTGTGTCTTCCTCTGAGTTTTTGTGTATTTATTGATCGAAGAATGTGTTTTTGTGTGAATGTGTGTATCTCTAGAAACCATATCAAATCGACCCAAGTTCGATTTGATAAGGTTTCTAGAGATACACACACATTAAATTTCAAATTTGTCTTTCAAATTTCAAATGTCTTTCATCAACTTGCAAATCGACCTAAGGTTGATTTATAATTTTGAGAGTTCAAAATTAAAATAAAAATTTTAAAGTTAATCCTAATTTTACATTTCAAATTTCAAAATTTTCTTTCAAACCTAGAATTTACAATATGATTTTCAAATTTCAAATCTGAAGTGGAAGAGAGAGCACTATCTAGGGGGGGGGGGGAGGGGGGGGTTTCTTAACAAAATAAGGGAAGTGTGTAAGTGTGTGTGTGTGTGTGTGTGTAAGTTTTTTACAAAAGGGGAATTGATATTTCTCAGTATCACAATTATGTTTACCACCATAATTGTGATAGGGACGTCCTGGGATTTTTTCAAAGGAAGTACAAGGTAAACTTAGGGGGCTTTTTCTTAACCAAAAGAAGGGAAGTGTGTGTGTGTGTGTGAATTTTTTTTTTCCAAAGACAAGCAGGTAAGTGTGTATGTGTGTGTGTGTGTGTGTGTGACATCATAATGTTAGAATGTCTGGTGTTCCCTATAGCTTTGAAAATGACCCAAGGTCGATTTGAAATCTTTTGTGTACATATTCATGTGTCCAAGAATATGTGTTTTTGTGTTTATAGAAACCATATTAAATTGACCCAAGTTTGGTTTGATACTATAGAATGTGTGCTTTCCTATGTGTATGTGTGTGTGTGTGTGTCACATCATAATGTTATAATGTCTGCTCTTCACTACCGCTTTCAAAATTACCCAAGCTCATTTTCAAATCTTAGGTGTCCAACAATATTTTTAGTTCCAAATCGACGGCTTATATCCATGCTAACGCACAAACATGGATGGTAGATGATATGCATTGCATTATCTAAAATGCGTGTTATCTCTAAAATCGACCCATGTTCGATTTTGAAACTACAGAATTTGTGTCTTCCTCTGAGTTTTTGTGTATTTATTGATCGAAGAATGTGTTTTTGTGTGAATGTGTGTATCTCTAGAAACCATATCAAATCGACCCAAGTTCGATTTGATAAGGTTTCTAGAGATACACGTGTACACATTAAATTTCAAATTTGTCTTTCAAATTTCAAATGTCTTTCATCAACTTGCAAATCGACCTAAGGTTGATTTATAATTTTGAGAGTTCAAAATTAAAATAAAAATTTTAAAGTTAATCCTAATTTTACATTTCAAATTTCAAAATTTTCTTTCAAACCTAGAATTTACAATATGATTTTCAAATTTTAAATCTGAAGTGGGAGAGAGAGCACTAGAGACACATATGAAAATATAGAGATCGAGAGAAAGAGAAGCTTACTTCTTCTCTTGGTATCTTTAATTTTGGTATGTCTTCGTCTCGATTACTTTTGTTCCGAATGGATTTCTTTTGATTTCTTGAACTTGAATGAAAGTTTGGCTGGCTTGCTTCAGGAAAACATCTCCAATCTACCTCGACACGAGCTGCAATCTTCCTCTACGCTCGGATTCTACAGTAAACAGGTTCTTTTGTTTGAACACTGCTTCAAGGTTTTTGTAAACGCGACTTTGCTAGTGTTTGTTTCAAAGTTTCATGAAATTTTTTTGTTTAAGACAGATGCATGGAGGTCATTGGCGGTTCTAGGGCAGGCATGGAGTTTGCTATAGCTGATTTCTGTAAGAGAAACCTTTTTGTACCTTTTTTGTTTCTTGAGGTCACGGGCTCTCTTTGCCTCTGGCCACCACTGTCTATCTCTATGGAGGGTGCAGATTTATTGTGTCTATGAGTGTGAGCCTCTGTCGTGATCTTCCAGGCCTTGTAAAGAGCGTCGGAGCGCAAGGTTGAGCAGGCGTAGGAGAGGGGGCGAGAGAAGAGGTCTCGCGAGGGGGAAGAGGCGAGGCAGTCTAAGGTGAAGAGGCTCTAGTAACCGAGGGGGGAGGGGGGGAGGAAGGGGGGGCGAGGAAGAAGAGGTGGAGGAGGGAGGAGGGGGGGAGAGAGAGAGCAGAGGCACATTGGAGCAGGTGAGCAGCTATGGCTTCGAAAGATGAGGAAGAAGAAGGGACGGAGATCGAAGCAAAAATCGATGGAACTGAGCTCGAGGTCAACGGAAGTTGTTGTTTGCTTGGCTTCGAACGGAAGCTCCATACTCACGATTGATGCAAAGTCTTGACGATTCGAACTCTTCTTCCTCCTCCGTCACGATTAGAACGGATGCCCGCAGCTTCGAACTCTTCGTCATCCTCCTTCGACATGACGGAATGAGGTTGGGAGGGCGTGAGAGAGCTTGAGCGAGGGAGTGTGAGAGGAGAGCGAGAGGGAGAGGCGTGAGGAGAGGCATGAGTAGGATAGGCGGCGTGCGAGGGTAGGCGTGAGACGTGGCGGCTGTTGAGGCCTGAGAGACGGGGGACGTCATTAGGGCAGGGACAGAGATGAGAGATTAGGGTAAACCCCTCACCACCAAAAATAGAACGCCCCCCCCCCCCCCCCCCCTTAAAATCTTCCAATCCTTTAAAGTTACTCAATTTAACCCCTTTTCAAATTAATCTTTACCCCCCCATCCTCCCTCCTCTTTCCCTCCCTCCCCTAAAATCTTAGCTCTCCTAATATTACAAATTTAAACTTTTACTTTTGAAAAAATGTAGCGATACACCAACCTTTCAATTTTAAACCTTTTACAATTTACATTTCCGTTTAACTTAATCCTTTTAATTTATGTTACAGGTTTAGGTCTTTCTCTAGTTTTCAATTAAACCCTTTTTTATTTATAGATCACAAATTTCTCCCCTTTTTAATGAGACCCTTCTAATGCACAAGTGATCACCAATATATATGAAGTCCAAATCGACCTTAGGTCGATTCTAAAACTCAAATCATAATTTGAATGTGTTTTGGTATATGTGTGAGTAATCATCACAAATTGTCCCAAGGTCAATTTGCAAAGACTGGCCATTTTGTTGAATACCCTATGTTATCAACTATCAAATCGACCCAAGTCGATTTGCAGGATGTTTGGGTGTGTCTTACAATATGCATGTGCGTGTGCATGCGTGTGTGTGTGTATGTGTGTGCATGTGTATGCGTGTGTGTGTGTGTGTGACTGTGATCATCAAATTGACCTATGGTCGATTTAAAAGCTTGGCCATTGTGTTCAACATCTTATGTTATCACTTCTCAAATCAATCCAAGGTCGATTTGATGAGTGTGTGGGTGATTCTTAGAATGTGTTTATGTGTTTAAGAGTTGTGTGTGTGTGTGAGAGAGATCATCAAATTAATCTAAGGTTGATTTAAAAGCTTGGCCATTGTGTTCAACATCCTATGCTATCACTTCTCAAATTGACCCAAGGTCAATTTGATGAGTGTGTGGATGAGTCTTAGAATGTGTTTATGTGTGTATAATGTATAAGAGTTTGTGTTTGTGTGTGTGTGTGACTCTGATCATCAAATTGACCTAAGGTCGATTTAAAAGCTTGGCCATTGTGTTCAACATCATATGTTATCACTTCTCAAATCGACCCAAGGTCGATTTAATGAGTGTGTGGATGATTCTTAGAGTGTGCTTATGTGTCTTAAGAGTTTGTGTTTGTTTGTGTGTATGTGTGTGTGTGTGTGTGAGAGAGCGATATCAACTTCTCAAATCGACCCAAGATCGATTTGAAGTGTGTGTGGGTGTGCTTTAGAGTCTATTGGTATGTGTTGTTATGGATAAATTTGATCAAAGTAAAAGACATAAATATGTGTGTGCTTGTATGTGTGACAATAGTATAGCAAAATATGGTGTGCATAAGGCTCAAGGATGAGGTGGTAGGGCATGACCATGTGCCACCCCTCCATGTAAGAGGACCCATAAGGTGTGTTGTACATAATCCATGGTAGTAATAATATAAAATGATAAGGTGGCATGGATCCTCCATGCACCATCCCTCCACCTAGGCGATCCACGCCTGCATTTAGTGAGATATGGCCCAAGGACCATGGGAGAAGTAATTTAAAATAACTGAAGATGGATATTATATTGGATTATTCCCTCCATGTATGATAGGTTCATGTGAGGGGTGTAGAGAGTTCAAGAATGCAAGTTAAATAATGGGAAAGTAGGATGAGGTGGTAAGATTCCTTGTGCCAATCCTTCACTTGTCCTTCTAAATGTTTGAACGTATTATAAAATTGAAAAGAGACCGAGGGAGTATCTTAGACTTGGGATATGGGGGTTGATGTATGTGAAAATGAGGCAAAGTGTTGTCGCACACAATTGAGAGTGTGTAATCGCATAGTCCATATGGGACACTCTTCCACATACACCATGCATGTGGGAGGATGCATTTATTAGGAGAGACCCCCTCTCTTGGCTATAAAAGGAGGGGGCTATTTCTTGATGGAACACACTTATTCTTGTAAAGCCACCTAGCTAGTATTTTGATTTTCACCTCTCATCTTTCCAATAAAGCATGATTCTCTTCCCTTGATGTCTCCATCTCTACATTCCACCTCCCATCACGTGGGGCTATTTCTTGATGGAACACACTTATTCTTGTAAAGCCACCTAGCTAGTATTTTGATTTTCACCTCTCATCTTTCCAATAAAGCATGATTCTCTTCCCTTGATGTCTCCATCTCTACATTCCACCTCCCATCACGTACATGCTCCTTTTTCCTCTCTTGCTTCCCCCTTATGCCATAGTCCCTCTCTTCATTCCCACTCCTCTTAATCTTTTTTTCCCCACCTATGTTAATGCTTCTTTCCTCATGTTCTCTTTTTCTCCATGGCCCTAGAGCATCGCCATGCCTAGCGTCTAGCCTCATGCCTCGAATTCTTTTCTAATTAATAGAATTGGTGTGGCTGCTGGGATCGAAATCTCCACGGCCAGTGGTGTAAAATTCATTACTCCTACGGTTGGATGTAGTTCTACAGTACCTTCCGTGTGCGGTTCTTTGCTTCTGTACCTTCAATTTTTGTATCTTCTGCTCGTAGTTCTCCATCTCTGCTATTGCAGAACTTCTCAGTTTTTGCATCTTTAGCCTACAGTTCTTGCGCATCTTTTGGATTCTTGTGCAGCGTCACGTATCTTCTAGTCAACCGCGCCTGCGAAATTGCTCATGCATATTTGCAACACCTGCACGCCTCCTAGTTGCAGCCAGCGCATCTGCGCGTCGTGGACAGATCACAAATCGCGATTGTTTTCTAAGTTCATGTGTCTTTTGGTGCATCTGCGTGTCGCAGACGGATCGCGACTGTTTTCCTGGGTTCCCACGTCTTCTGGTGCACCTGCACATTGTGGACAGACTTTTTGGGCTCCTGTAAAAGATCTCGCGTCCCTATCCTCTTCTTCTTTTCTTTCTCTTTCTCTTCTCTTCTCCTCTTTTCTTCTCTCCGGAGGAGGCATGGACGGTCTTGAAAAATCAATATGAGACCACGAATCAAACGCGGATTCAAAATTTGGAGACTCAACTCGCAAACGAGAAACTGAGTCTGAGTCTGAAATGGCAGAGAAGTTCATCACCAAGGTGAAGAATCTGCGCGATCAGATGACTGCGATTGGCATCACCATCACTAGTAAGAATCTAGCACGAAGGTCCATACAGATTCTCCCACCAAAGTACGATAGTCTTGTTATGGCGTTGAATACGCAAAATAGAAATTCGCTCCTCAACTTTGAGGATTTCAACGCAATGCCTCTAGAGGAGGAGATGCATCAAAAAATGAGGATCGGAGAAGATTCAGCTTTCTCAGTTAGATGAAAGAAAGGTAAGGGTAAGGACTCTGGTAACCCATTTTCTTTTGATGATAAAAAGAGAAAGAAGAAGATCAAGTGCTTCTATTGCAACAAGGCAGGGCACAAGCAGAATGAGTGTCGGAAGAAGATTGCAGATGAGAAGAACAGAGTAAGGAAAGAGTCCAGCAACAGCACGCAGGCGGTACCAGTAGAGTTATTTGTAGCAATTGAGGAGATTTGCACGGAGGCAGTTCATGTACCCGCGAATGTGAACCTTGGATTATTGACAGTGGTGCATCGTGCCACATGACCAATCGGAAGGATTGGTATACCTCTCTACATCCGGTAGGGAATGACATCCTGGTAGCTGTTGGCAATGATGCAAAATGTCCTCCATATGTGAAATTGATTCACGCAGATAGTCCCAAATCAAATGAGGAGAGGGCCATGATGGCCAAGGTTCCTTATGCATCAGTGGTTAAGAGTCTTATGTATGCTATGATAGCTACTAAATTGGACATCACATTTGCAATGGGAGGTGTTAACCGATGTATGTGAGAGTGCTCTCAACGGAAGCGGAACGGAAGAGGGAGAGAGAGAAACAAAGAGCCACACAAGTTTTTGGTGGGTGCAGAACTCCTAATCTTCTTTTTCATTCATTTATATATGTGTTTGAGTATTGTACATAACCGGGGTAAAGGCACAGTGACCTTTAACCCCCACAACCTCCCACTTAAAGGACAATGTGCCTTTAAGGGAGAACAACCAGTGAGCATACTATCCAATGCCCATCAATACATGACAATACTCAAACCACTAACTAGGTAGACTCTTTGTCAACATATCTATAGGGTTATCATCTGTATGAACCTTGACAAGCTCTATGCGCTTGTCCTTAAGTACCTCCCTGATGAAATGGTACTTAATCTCAGTGTGTTTGGTCTTTGCATGAAAGACTAGATTCCGTGCTAGCTGAATAGCACGCATGGAATCACTATGCAATGTTGGTACACCTGTATGAATCCCCAAATCTCCCAGTAGTCGATCAAGCCATATAGCCTCCTTGCAACCCTCTATGGCTGCAACATACTCAGCCTCTGTGGTAGACAAAGCAGCGCACTTCTGTGTGCAAGACATCCACGACACTACACCACTTGTAAAGGTGAACACATACCAGAAGTGGATCTCCTACTATCCACATGCCATGCATAGTCTGAAACAGTTGTCTGATGTTCTTTATGTGCCAGATATCAAGAGGAACTTGTTGTTCGTTTCTGCAATCACGGATCGGGACCTCAAAGTTCACTTTGATAAGAATGGCGCACAGATTTTGGATCTTCAAGGGAAGGTCATTGGTAAAGGTACACGGCGAACAACATCTACGAACTCTTAGCTTTCAATGCTCGAGCCGATGTGAGCAACACTAAGATGTGGCATGAGAGGTTTGGTCTTGTAGTCACAATGATCGGAAAGATATGAATGAATCCATTTATCATGCTAAAGTGCCAAAATTGTAGAGCTTTAGAAAGTTTGTACTTATCTTTGTTTCATTAGAGCTAGACTTATCAAACTCTATATTTTCTTATGACCATGGATTTTTCTCATATATAGTTCAGGTCCGTGGTTTCCTCCCTCCATCCCAGAGGTGTATACATGGTCATGTACATATGAAGGTGATCTATATTTAGTTAGCATCATGGTCATAAGGTGATCAATAATTTATTAGCTCCATGGATTTAACATTTTATTCATACGATCATTTCATGTACAAAATGGATCAAAATTATATGGGTAGCATAAAAAGCTATAAATAGCTATTTGTGATGGGTTTTGCTAGGAGGAGCTTCTATATCATGGGTGGGACTATTGTTGTTTGTATGTAGCTCCACAAAATAAAGAAACCCCTTCAACTCATGTGCTACCTTACATAATTTTGAGTGCCCACCTCCAGGTGTAGACATTGCAACATTTCCCCTTTTGTATCCATTGAAAAATTGCTAACTTGCATGCATTTATTATTTATCCAATTATAGGTTTTCTCTTTATATGTTGTCAAGAATTTTTCCTTTGGTATTCATTGAATTATTTGGTGACTTTCATGGATTTATGAGTTATCCAATAGCAAGTTTTATCTTTGTAAAAATAAGTTAAAAAAATCTCTGATAGTGTCATGTAGATTCAACCATTTTTAGTAAAACAATTATTGCTACTATAGGTTTAGACAAAGTTCCTCAAAAGCATCGCTCAAACTATGGGCTTGCTCGAACGCAGTCGCTCGATGTTTTGACTTACCCCAGCCGAGGGTAATGCCTACTCTTATGTCATAAGTGTCCATATTCCAAGCATTGAGTTTGCCCCACAAGCCCCACCCATGCATTTGGCTCAAGCATACCCCTGAAGCTAACAATGTTGTGGCACTTGTCAAGCTAGAAAACAATGGCCAGTCCTTGTCTCAAGTCACTAATCCGGTGTTTTTGGAGAAGTACAGATTCTTCCATGCCATCCTCTATGGACTAAGGCAATAGACACAAGCAACTCGGCTTCCACAAAATTATCTCAAAGACATCATCAAAAATAGAGCAAGCACTCAAAACTACAACAAATTCTAGAGGTCTGTGGTAGAAGATATTGTTAAGGCATTGCAGGCACATAGACCTCTGCCCCCTCTTCATACCCTATCCTAAGTAAGTTCATCAATTTTTATCTTCAAAATAGGGATTGCACAGAGCCTCTTGTAATCATGAATGAATTTCTTTGGCAAGTAGCATAGCCAGCGCCCGCATCTACTCCAAGGCCTACATGACCATCATCAAGAAGAACAAGAACAAGATAGGATACACAACAAGCAACTAGCACTCAGTCTGAACCACAACCTGGTTAGCAAGGATCTCTTGTCAGTGATCCCATCAAAGAGGAATAATTCCAACAAGCGCTAAAGTGATCTAAGAATTTCTATGACTTGAAAACATCATCAATGGCACTCAACAAAGTCATAGGTGAATCCTCTTCTGCCACTGAAAAGAATTCCCTACCTATGAGCACTACTACTAGCTCACTCAACCCCCTCTTCCACAATCACTACTACTGTATCTTCCCCTCCCCCTACTATTGCAAATAGCACCATTGCTACTCTTGTTTTCGTAGATAGATCTCCAACCCCATCTCTATCCACAAACCCAAGCCCCACACCACCCTCGCGACACATTCTTTGGTATGTGAAGAAAGTGCAAAAGAGTGGTGCTCGAAAGAGATGCAGCAGGCCAAGATCGTGTCCGGTGTCACAATACTTGAAGAAAATAGCAAACACCCCTAAGTTTGAATGTGCATGCTATGGGACTTTAATATTCTCCCCAAAACTAAGAAAGGTATTAATTTGATACGAGGTTTCCTACAAGAACACTAGATTGCAGAGGATGTGGCAAATGAAGGTGGCGGTCAGCTTTGTATGAACTTTTCAAAGCAAATTAAGAAGGGAAAGGTCCCCATATTCCACAATAACAACATGAAACTAGCTTGTAGGTCAATGTACATGAGCATGCTGAACGACATCGAAACTCCATTGATCTCAATTTGGATTCCATTTGTGCAAATAAGGGACCTATCATATGAAGGGCAATATGGACTCCATGGAGGTTTTGTTAATGCATTTGCAAACGTTGATAGGGCTCAACGAGTATTGCCACGATTTCTATCAAATAGTGCCACAGTTTTGGTAGGAATTAAGGGGAAGCTAGAGTACAACCAAAACTACATTAGTGGTTTAGTTCAACCCACCTTGACAATACATGCACTAATTAAACTAATTAATATTCTACTTTACAAAGCTAGCAACATCAAGATAAGCCCAATGTGGATCAATCATATATCTAGCTTTAAAGTAGCTCAACAAATGGAAGAGAATAATCTTGATGGGATGCATTGCATTGCCAAAGAAGATCTACACATTGACACCCTCATGCATGGCATATAAACTAGCCAACACGTGGTAGAGTTCGAGGATAAACTAGTGATTCGGCATCTAGGAGTTTTTCTAGCTCGTCATAAACCATGGTGCCATACTTAGGATTTGTGCGATAAAGTCCGCATACCTTAGGGTGAGCACCTTCCCTTATAGGTATCGTGTGTACTGCCACTTTTGGTGAAATTCCTTTCATCTCTTTGTATGACCATGCTAGGCAGTCACGGTATTCCATTAGGAGTGCTTTGAGTTTGGTTTCATCTTCTTGTCAAAGCTGTTTCCCAATGAAAACCAGTTTTTCTTCCTCCCTTTCAAGGGCGAGGTTTATTGCGCATGTTTTTGTCGGTCCCTCATAGATTGGAGTTTCTCCAATGCTATCAGTTTCTTGAACTTTAGATTCTCTTAGTGGTCTTAGCATTGCTATTGGTGCACTACCACTTGTGTAATTCTTGAAGTATTCCGGCACTTCTCGAAGATCTGATGGTGTTAAACTAGCCTAACATGTGCCATGTGTACTGGGTGGAAAAAGTTTCATTTACCAATTTGTTAGGCTCTTTTTGACTTTCTTTTTCTGAAGTCTCTTGATCGAGCTTCATCCGCACATGTGGCTTATATTTCCGAAACTTCTTACGTTGGAAACTATGGGGTAACTTTTGTTGAGAGTTCACGCTCAACATCATGTGATCATGTGTGCATAGCACCATCACGTGATCATATGTGCATAGCACTAACCTTATAGAGTGCTATAAAGGAAAGGGTTAGATCCCCTAACCCTAACCCTAAATGGGTTTGTATAAATTCTATTTTTTCAACTAATCTAGTGTAAAGTTAGTCATTTGTGGTGTGCTCTCTAGCTGTGCCCTCTCTCCTCATCTCCACTCTTCCCTCTTCATATTTTGTCATGGTATCAGAGCTCCCTTGCCTTCCGCTAAGGCATTGCAATTCTTGAGAGAGAGAGAGTGATTGAGAGATTGAGAGTTCTCTTGAGTGATCGCGAGTTTCTTCCGTTCACTTCCGTAGAGAGAATTTTGTCCATTGAAAGAAAATTTCATTGAGAGCTTCTTGTGAGAGAGAGGTATTCTTATTTAGAGAAATCTCTCTGTTCTTGTTCTCTGAGAGAGAAAGATACATTAGTGATTTCAAATTCTTGGTTATTCAACACCCAAGGTTGAGCATCAAACTACAGTGACCAAGACTCCAACAAAGAGGCAAGCTTCTTCCAACAAGCCCAGCCTCACAGCTCCATATGCACCTACGGATGCTCACAGCCATTAGTTGCACAAGGGACTCCAGGTGCAACTTCAACAAAGCCTTCAATGGCCAAAGCAGCCCATAGTGCCATATCTTCAACAACAGCCGCACTGCTCACGGGCCTTCTCCAGCAAACGAACATCGAATCACCAACCAAAGTAGCGCATGCAAGCTACGGCTCTATCTACTACTACTTGCAGTGCCCAAGCATCTCCTTAGATGGACGCCTCACCAACAAAGGATGCCACCAACAGATGTAGACTGGCTTCACGACGTAGTGCCACTACCTACAACTACCACTCCAACGAGCTCGTCACAGCTCTACGGGCTTCAGCAATGACTTCAACAGCTAAGCACCTCCTATGGGCTCCTTAACGACTTGCAAGCCTACCTTCCAAGTGCTTCTATCAAGCTCACGGACGACAGCCAGCCTTGGCAATGCCATCGCCAATAGATCTGCCATAGTACCATTGCACAAAGCTATCAACTCCAACAGCTCTACAACTCTAGCCGTAGCTCCATTACCACGCCTAGGTACCCATAGCCACGAGCCTCCAAGCCTCTCCGAGCAATGACCTCTCTAGGCTCCATCGACAAAACCATAGCCACGGAGGTCATTTGCCATCTATAGTCCTTCTGCCAAGCGACCCGATGGAAGCATCACCCACGTACACAAAGGAGGAGATCCATCAATAGAATCTTTAGATTTTGATGGAATCTTTAGATTTTGTTATTCCCAACACTCGACACGTGGCCCTACCACCCACCTTGGGTCCAGATAACCCAGGTGTAGTTAGGAAAGGATAGGGCTGGTAAGATTACCCCGGGTCCGATTAACTTCAGTTGGGTCACCACATCTATGTTTGGTCAAGGTTGATCCACGTGGCATCTTATCTTGCCATGTCAGTAGACTCCCACATCTACCATGTCATCACCTATCCACAATGCCACATCATCTGCCATGGTGGTAGCCACATCATCACTACCATGTCAGCAGACCATGTCATCTGGCCACATCATCATAGCCATGTAATCAGGCCACATCACCCTGCCAGCTCATCAACCACATCATCATAGCCACATCAACTACCACATCATCACAACCACAACAGCATAGCCATGTCATCAAGGACACATCACTTGTGCCACATCATCTACCACATCATCACTACCACATCATCAGTGCCATGTCAGCATTGCCATGTCATCTGTTGACATCATCATCTATGCCACCTTAGTAGTGCCACCTCAGCTATCCAGTCAGCACTGACCCCTGCAGGTACAATTACCTGTTCATAGTCACTGCATGTGACCACTCCTGCCACCTTAGCACAGGGCTCCATTGGCACACCTCTTGCTAGGCATAGTGCCACATCATCACTGCATGTGACCCACAGTGACACATCATCATTGAGCACCATTTGCATTCCTTTTGCCCCCCCACCTAGATCAAGTCGTATCTCTTGATCCAGGAAGAATTTGAGGGCGCTCCAAAGAGGAAAGTCGCTCATTTTTTCATGCTCTACATGCTCGTCACATCATGCACACATTTTGGTGCAAGTTACACTCATATTTGAGCCTCGCCAACAAAATTACTTCCTTCAAGCACATTTGCCTCTACATCGACGCATCTGACCCAACACTTAAAAGGAACAAAAGAAAAGGAATTATCTGCTATTCTTTCATCGATCGACAATTGCTATAGATCTAGATCAGAGTAGACTAGATCGCCATAGAGGGGACGCTTTGAATTTCCCCAAGTTGCCAATCTAAGCCATGCTCAAAATTCCTGACTAGTACCTACTCGGAGTCAGTCCATATGCTCACATACGGTTTCACATCATTACATTACCTGAAACCTTACGTTCATCAGTTCAGTGAGCAGACTTCAGAGTTCAGAGGCATTGCAGATTGTTTCAGTGGGCAGATAGCACTTGATTTCACACACACATGCCACCATTGTAAAGCCTATTCGGCTATTTCACGACATCGTGCACATCATTTTAGCCTTGTAAAGCCTCTTGGCTATTCCTGGCATCATTGCCACAAGCCTTGTAATACAGTTCAGATTTTATATATTGCAGTTCTATCTTCACCGACGGTTCAAAGATTTCACTTGGCATATTCAGTGTATTTGCAGTTGATTCATACAGAGATTTTCACGAAACTTTTTGAGTACATTTCTTGCACCATGTCTACGACTAGCAATCTCAATCTGGAGGCATCTGCTAAGTTAGACAACTCCAATTACTGTACATGGAAATACTGAATGGAGACCATTCTTGTACTTCAAGACAAATGGGAGTATGTCGATGGGCCTACACCTAGACCATTGGATGATCCAGCCACAAGTAGCTCTACTCCATCTGTTGTCACAGCACCAACAATGGGATCTACAGATACACAAACAGTTTCCACACTAGTAGCAAATCCTGCCATTGCCTGAGCTCAGGCAGAATGGGATAAGAAAGACAAGTATGCCTATCATGTGATCAAGCAGAATGTGCAAGATGTCGTGCTAGGCTCAACACAGTTAAGACATCGAAAGAAGCATGGGACATGTTCACAACTCTCTACAAGTCCAAGAACACATCTAGGATTCTCACACTGAGAAACCAGATCAACTAGAGTTTCCTAACAGCAACGAAACCGGTCATCCTTATGTACTCCACATAAAAGACTACAACAATCAACTTGCAGTAGTAGGAGAGACTATGAACCCCACATAAATGGTTCAAGTAATCGTGAATGGACTAGGAGAGGGATACGAGAATCTAGTCCAGAGTATTGCCATCCAACAGCAAATTCCAACACTGAAAGAACTTTAGTCAGTCCTATTTGGTGAAGAACTTAGGACTCAGGCCATCCAAGCAGTAAAGGTCATTCTAATGATCAGGCATTCACAACTTCAGATAGAAGCAGAGGCAGAGGCAAAGGTAGATCATATCAAAAAAGTGGTCATCATCAGCAACAAAATCAAAATCAGCATCAACATCATCCTCAGCAGCATCAGAATCAGCAAAGAGGAAATCATTCCAACTGAGGAAATCAAGGACGAGGGAATGCATCCACCAATGTGTCAAACATTCAGTGCAACTACTGTCACAAGCTTGGGCACTATGAAAGAGATTGCCGCAAGAAGCAGTACGACCAAGGCGGTCAATCCAGCAGTAAGGGAATTTCCCAGGTAGAGAAAATCATCATGGTGGACATTCTAGTCACAGTCATTTTGCAAATGAACATGGAAATATGTTTCTTGCAAGCGAGGAAATGCATTAGATTGATACAGTGTACCCAGACTCTGATTTCTATCCCAAAGAGGATTATAGCTATCAAGTCGACTAAGTGGAACAGGATCCTTGGTACATCGACAATAGTCCATCATCTCATATGACAAATCATCAGGAATGGTTTACAGAAATGAAGCCATTAGAAGGTTAGAAAAATGCCATCTACACAGCAGACAATACATCGAATCCAGTTCAAGGGACAGGTGTTATCCCTATGAACAATTTCACTGGTACGAAAGGATTGGTGAAAGATGTACTCTATGTTCTGAAGCTCAGCAAGAACCTTTTGTCAGTAGGTCAAATTACGGAACACAATTACAAAGTCATCTTCGACGGTGATGAATGCACTATCAGAGATAAATCCAAAAGATGTCAGCTAGTAGCAAAAGGTGTCAAGGAAGGACGCTTATACAGAATGCTAGCTATAGTACCAGATAAGCATGCCATGTCAGCTCAACCGCAACAAATGCCACTATCTGCAAAATGGCACAAGAGATATGGTCATGTCAACTTCAAGTACTTGTTAGATCTCAGGAATCAGAATATGGCCATTGGGATTTTGAAGCTACAATTTCTTGGAAAAGTTGGCGAGGCATGCTGCTTCAGCAAACAAAAGCGAACCAACTTTGTCAGAAGTACCTCTGGTGCACGAGGTATCCTTGATTTAATTCATACAGATGTATGGGGTTATGCCCAGACCCTCAGCATCAATGGTTCACTTTACTATATGACTTTCATTGACGACTACAGCAGATATTGTTGGGTCTACTTTTTGAAAGAGAAATCTGAAGTGTTTTCTAGATTTCAAGAATTCAAAGCCATGGTAGAAAACCAGACAGCCAGAAAGATCAAGGTTATGAGATCAGATAGAGGAGGTGAATACATGTCTTCAGCATTCATGAACTTTTGCAGAAATCACGGCATTCGAAGACAAGTCACATATGTAGATACTCCTCAGTAAAATGCAAGAGCTGAAAGGAAGAATGGGACTTTAGCAGATAGTGCTAGAGCAATGCTTAGTGAAAAGCATCTTCGGAATCAGTATTGGGCAGAAGCAATAGCCACTACAAACTATTTGCTTAATCGGCTTCCTACCGAACCGATACAAGGTATGAATCCTTATCAAGCATTCACTGGACACAAGCCACACATTGGGCATCTTTGCATATTTGGTTGCATAGCATATGCCCACATACATAATGATCATCGCAAGAAATTGGATGCGAAGTCATGCAAATGCATCATGGTTGGCTACAGTGAAGAAAGCAAAGCATACAAATTGTATGATCCCATCAACCGCAAGGTAATTATCTCCAGAGATGTAATCTTTGATGAGAAATCAAAATGGAAAACCTCACCTACACAGGAGATAGAAGCATCGACTTCACAACCATCTACAGAAAAGGTTGATGAAGAAGAGTAAGAATTGCCAGCAACACCCCAAGCAGAGCCACAGCAACTCAGACGGTCTACTAGGGAAAGCAGACCTCTAGCCAGATTGACATATGCTCAGAAAGGCAAAGCAATTGAGGTGGAAACCACCAACTATGCTCTTATGACTACCATCATGGCTACAAAAGAGCCAGTGTACTTTAAAGACACAGTAGACAAGCCGAAATGGCAAACTGCTATGAATGAAGAAATGGATGCTTTGTATAAGAATAATACTTGGGAATTATGCAACCTTCCACCAGGAAAGAAGGCCATAGCAAACAAATGGGTATACAAAGTGACGTACAATCCAAATGGAAGTATTCAAAGATACAAAGCCAGACTAGTTGCAAAAGGATTTGCACAGCAATATGGTCAGAACTATGATGAGACTTATGCTCCAGTAGCAAAGATGGATTCCATACGGTTCTTAATATCACTAGCGACACTCAGCAGATGGAATGTGTATCAGCTTGATGTCAAGAATGCATTTCTCAATGGTTATCTAGATGAGGAAGTCTACATGCAACAACCAGCAGGTTATGTTGAACCAGGAAAGGAGAATAAGGTTTTCCATCTCAAGAAAAGTCTCTACGGCTTAAAGCAAGCACCCAGAAGTTGGTACAGCAGAATTGATAAGTATTTTGCTAATCTACTCTCTACTACAAAGTTCAAGGGGAAGACATTACTATTGCACTTTTGTACGTAGATGATCTGATTGTGACAGGAAGCAAGGATAGCTTCATCAGAAAATTTAAACAAGACTTGTTTGCAGAGTTCGACATGAAAGATCTTGGACTTATGCACTATTGTCTTGGAATTGAGTTCTGGAGAGATTCAGATAGCACATTCATGAGTCAACTTAAGTATGTTGACAGTCTCCTGGAGAAGTTTCATATGATTGTAGCCACTCCCATGGAACAGAGTTTGAAACTTACTAAAGATTCAAAAAATCCTACAGTCAATGACAGATACTACAGGCAGCTCATTGGATCTCTTATATATATCTGACTATCACTCGGTCAGATATTTGTTATGTAGTAAGCTCACTAGCACAGTTTATGGCAAATCTAAAACAGTCTCACTGGAATGTAGCCAAAAGAGTCTTGAGATACATCAGAGGTACAAGACAATTTGGGATAGAATACATAGGAAGTCATCCATGGTTGCATGGATACTGTGATAGTGACTATGCCGGAGATCATGAGACCAGGAGATCAACACAGGGATATGCATTTTTCCTTGGTCAAGGTGCTATATCATGGTTGTCAAACAAACAGCCAATTGTTTCTTTGTCTTCGATTGAAGCAAAATATAGAGCACTCACTACAGGTGCATGGAGGCTATATGGCTCATAAGACTATTGTGAGAAACAGATTACTTTGATGAGTCAAAACCAACAACAATATACTGTGACAATCAATCGGCTCAAGCATTGGCCAAGAATCCAGTATATCACTCCAGGACAAAGCACATTGATGTCAGAGAGCACTTCATCAGAGAAAGAGTGTTACTTGGTGACATCACACTGCAACATTGTGATAGCAAAGAGAATGTTGCAGACATCTTTACCAAACCACTCGGTAAAGAGCTATTTGAGAAACACCGACTAGCTCTTAGTTTGACGTAGAGGAAGCACATTCCCATTAAAGGGTTGTGATGGAATGTAATGCTCAATCCTTCTTCGATTCCCTAGAATCATCATCTTGAGGGAAGGCCTACTTCATGATGTTGATCTTGAGGGAAGGTGTTGAGAGTTCACACTCAACATCATGTGATAATGTGTGCATAGCACCATCACGTGATCATATGTGCATAGCACTAACCTATAGAGTGCTATAAAGGAAAGGGTTAGATCCCCTAACCCTAACCCTAAATGGGTTTGTATATATTCTATTTCTTCAACTAAATCTAGTGTACAATTAGTCATTTGTGGTGTGCTCTCTAGCTGTGCCCTCTCTCCTCATCTCCACTCTTCTCCTCTCCCCTCTTCATATTTTGTCAACTTTTCCATTGGTAAGTTGTTTCCAAGTAAGGGTTCATTTGCTGCGCATACTCCTTCCAGTCCCTCAGGGGACATTCAAGAGGTAGTGGTTCTCATTTTGAGGGAGCTGGATTTGCAAGGTACAATTCAATGATCTTTGTTTCGACTCATTCGAATTCATTGAAGTGTTCGGCCTTGGCTTTTCTATGATTTCCTCCTTCAGCTTTCTTGCGAGATCTTATGCTGTTATTCAACTTTGGAGGTTCAAATTTTGGGAGCTCAACTACCATTAGGGCATGCAGA
Source organism: Dipteris shenzhenensis (assembly GCF_047967505.1). Taxonomy (NCBI): domain Eukaryota; kingdom Viridiplantae; phylum Streptophyta; class Polypodiopsida; order Gleicheniales; family Dipteridaceae; genus Dipteris; species Dipteris shenzhenensis. Next base: position 15,379,628 of record NC_141623.1, on the reverse strand, counting down.
ATGGCTAAGTCATTATCAAAGATTTGATCTTCAATTTCATCATTCTCAACCTCTGTTTCAACGTCCCAAGGAAAATCTAAGTCATCATTGGTATGGGTACCTTCTTCAGGTTCATTATTCCACTCGAGGTCAACCATAAAGAATGGCACCTCTAGATCATTTGGCTCTTCATGTGTGAGTGGAAGATCCACCTGTAGCACCTTAGCATCAATCTGAGAGAAGATGGGGTCTAATGAATGGCAGTTGTCGATGGTTGCCAATGTTTGTATCCAATTATTGACATTGCTTTGTGAGTCACGCGCTATGGCATGCTGTTGCAGGGGAGCTGATTTGCTTGAGATTGTCATGGAAGATGTGTCATCCAATGCTCTAGGCACAATTGGTTTTATAGCTCCTGTTCCCACATTCACCCTGACTGCAGTGTGTCGCGATTCTGGATTGTCAGTCTATCAGTTCCCCAGTCATGGAGGACTGATGCTTTCCGTAACCAAGGACGTCCCAGTAAGATTTGATAAATTTTTTTGGGGAGATCCAAGAGTGTGAATTGAAGCAAAAAGCGGACTCCTACGACCTTTGTGGACACGCCATTTACTATTCCCAAGGGTTTAGCCCGTGAATCATCGGCAAGGCGTATGTTGAAACTAGCCTTTTGCATTGGTGTGACACCCCATTCTTCGCAGAGCTCCTTTGATAGGACATTTACACCTGCTCCACCATCTACTATGGCTTGGACTTCACTATATGCCTTGTGGATCAAAGGCACAGTAATGTTGCATATGTAAAGAATAAGGGAGAGAGATAGGAGACTCAAGTTCAGCTTTCTTCACAACACACAAAAGAGAGAGGACACAAGGTTGGAGGGTGAAGCCTTTCTTTACTTTTGCACACAACAATAATACAATAGAATAGGGAAATACCCTATATGTCAAACCCTAGAATACGTGGTTCATATGTGAACCCAAACCAAAAACATACGTGGTAGTCTAACTACACCACGAGTACAACTAACATAGGCGGTGACATAAATGATAGTCATCCAGGAGATATATCGGGGGTAGAGCTTGATATCTCAACACTCCCCCTCAAGCTCAAATCCATCTCATGTACACCAAGCAAGCTCCTAAATCTGCGAAGCTTCTTGGTACCCAATGCCTTCGTAAAAATATCAGCCACCTGCTCCTTAATGCTGACATAGACAAGATCAATCTCACCAGCTAGAACCTTCTCTCTCACAAAGTGATAATGCACCTCAATGTGCTTCGTTCTAGCATGATAAACTGGGTTATTAGCAAGCATGATGCTACTAATGTTGTCACAATGAATGACAACTGCTGCATGAATTGTCTGTCCCATATCTGCAAGTAGCTTCCGTAACCAAGCTACCTCACATGCAGCCATTGCTGCACCCCTGTACTCAGCCTCTGTGCTCGACAAGGCAACTGTTGGCTGCTTCTTGCTGCTCCAACTAATGGCACCACTCCCAAAGGAAAACATAAAACCACTAGTAGATCTCCTGTCTGAGACACTACCAGCCTAGTCAGCATCTGTGTATCCATGTACCTGTAATGCACACCCAGCTTCATAAAACAGTCCATAATGCAATGTGGACTTCACATACCGCAGTATGCGCCTAGCCGCATCCAAATGTGGCTTCCTCGGTGCCTGCATAAACTGACTCACTAGCCCCACAGCATAGCTCAAATCTGGTTTGGTTATAGTCATGTAAATCAAGCTACCTACTATGCGCCTGTACATAGTAAAATCTTCAAGAAGCTCACCTGTCTCTGCATTGAGCTTCACATTCTGCTCCAATGGAACAGAGATAGGCTTACAGCCTGTCATCCCATATTTGGACAGCATGTCCAAACCGTATTGCCTTTGCAACAGCCATATCCCACTCGGGGATCTAATAACCTCAATGCCCAAGAAGTAACGCAGCTCTCCCAAATCCTTCATCTCAAATTTCTGCTTCAACAGCAGCTTCACTTCATTAATGTCTGCATCACTATCACCTGTAATAATCAAGTCATCAACATAGATGACTACAAGCACAATCCCTCTGTTTGTCCTTTTCACATAAAGTGAAAAATCTGAATTGGAAATCTGAAATCCAATAGTGACAAGATATTGCCCTATCTTGTCTGACCATGCCCTTGGCGCCTGTTTTAAGCCATACAAGGCTTTGTGCAACCTGCATACAAAATCGGGGTGTGAATTATTCTCATAACCTTCTGGCTGCATCATCATATAAACCTCTTCCTGCAAATCACCATGCAAGAAGGCATTTTTCACATCCATCTGATGCAAAGACCATCCCTTTGCAGCAGCCATAGCAATTACTGCTCTCACGGTTGCCATCCTTGCAACTAGGCTGAAAGTTTTCTCATAGTCAATTCCATATGTCTGCGCAAAACCTTTGGCAACCAATCTTGCCTTGTACCTGCTAACAGACCCATCAGCATTGTGCTTTACTTTGTAAACCCACTTGCAGCTAATAGCCTTCTTATCATGAGGCAAAGGCATCAAATCCCAAGTGTGGTTTGCATCCAAGGCAGCCATCTCTTCATCCATAGCTGCTTCCCAATTTTTATGCCCTGCTGCATCCTCAAAACATGTGGGCTCTAGATCCTCTAGAACCTTGACCATATAAGCATAGTGATGTGCTGTATACCCATCATATCTCAGCCTGTCAACAGGATACTTAATACGAGTGGACCTCCGTACAACTGGATCAGTTGCAGGAGTCTTTAAATCATGCCTGCTTTTCCTTGCACCAGGTGTAACAACATAAGGAATCCCAAGTTCCTCATCAAGGCTCATTTCAGAGCCGCTTGACTCTCCATCAACATGAGAGCTACCAGCAGACACATCAAACACTGGAGCATGGTCTACTTTTTCTTTTCCCTTATGTGATACCTGCACAACACTATCAGGGCTGCCATGTGACGATTCACTAGATCTCAATCTCCCTGTCCATGCATTAGATCCACTAGTAGAGGACTCTCTGGGTCCACTCAAGGCTTGAGATTGCTGCTCTGCATTTATTGCAGCATTCCCATTTCCTGCATCTGCATCTCCTACCATAACAGTTGGTGCATACCAGCTGCTCATTTCATCAAAAAAAACATCTCTGCTCACTTGCATTTTGCGGGTGGAAGGGTTATAACAGCGATACCCTTTCTGGTGCAGAGCATATCTAATAAAGATGCATTTTTCTGCCTTTGGATCCAGCTTTGTTCTCTTCTCATCAGGAACATGAACATAAGCTATGCAACCAAATACCTTCAAGTGAGAAATATCTGGTTTTTGGCCTGTATACATTTCTTCAGGCGTCATGCCATGGACAGCTGCAGTGGGGGTTCTGTTCATAATATAAACAGCAGTTGCTACTGCTTCAGCCCAAAAATAATCAGGCATGTTTTTCTCATTTAGGATCGCCCGTCCTACTTCTGCAATATGCCTGTTCTTCCTTTCTGCAACCCCATTCTGCTGAGGGGTAGACCTGCATGAGTACTTCCTTTGAATTCCCTGTTCTTTCAGATATTCACAAAATTCTTCTGAAAAGTACGCTCCCCCTCCATCAGATCTTAGCACTTTAATATGCACACCTTTCTCTTTTTCAACCATGGCCTTAAAAGCCTTGAAATGGCTGAACACTTCACTTTTGTGCTTCATAAAATAAATCCACACCTTCCTAGTGTAGTCATCAATAAACGTCACATAATAATGGCATCCACCAATAGAAGCAGCTTTGGTTGTCCAAACATCTGAATGGATCACTTCCAAAGGTCTTCTGCTCACCTTAGCATTTTTGGGAAATGCATGTCTGGCCTGCTTACCCATTTGGCATGCTTCACATACCTTTTGCATTCCCTCAACTCTGAATTTAGGCAAACCTGCAACAATGTTTTTCGTTTGCATAGATTTTAGCCTTTGTATATTCACGTGCCCAATGCGCTTGTGCCATATCTCAATATCTGCAATGACACCTCTCCCATGCGCAAACATAGCAGCTTTCACCTCAGGCATATCAACATCCAAGGTGAACATTCTGCCATTTTTGTTGCCTTTTGCAACCAAGCGGCACTTATTTTTCAAGTCCTCAACAAAGCATCCATCAGGATTAAATCTAACCTGCAGACCTTGCTCAACCATCTGGCCAACTGAAACCAGGTTCTTAGTGATTTTTGGAACATGAAGTACATCTGCCAAGTACTTCGTTTTGCCATCCTGCATAGCCAATGGCACTTTACCAACCTGCATAATTGGGTGCGCAGTATCATCACCTGTTTCAACATAACCTGGCTTATCCAAATTTCTAACATCATGAAACCACTCACCATGACTGGTCATGTGGTTAGAGGCATCTGAATCAACATACCAAACATCATTGCAAGCTGCAGCATCTCCTGACATGGAGTTAACCATATGCTGCATCACAAAAAGGTGCTCATTTCTGTCGTCACCATGCCCACTTGATGATGCATAGTTGCTTTGGTGCAACTTCCCACTTTTGATGTCATTCTGCTTTTTATAGCATGTATTCTCCTTCTGTCCAGGCTTTCCACAATAATAGCATTCTGTGCTGCTATTTACTTGCTGGTTCCTTTGCCATGAACCACGGCCTCTTCGGCTCCCCCTGCCTCTAGAACTACCACGTCCTCCTCCATAGGACTGGTTTTCCTGTTGTTGCTGTTGGTTCTGATTTCCTGCACGGCCACCAAAATGGCCTCTTCCTCTACCCCTACCTCTACCTGTATTCGAGTAGAAAGCAGTCTCTTGAGAAGTTGAGGTGGCTGAACCACCATTCCTTTGCTCTTCACTCAGCAAGAGAGCAATAAGTTCCTGAAAATCAGGAAATGTTTCACGGACTCCAATGGATGTCCGAAACTGTGCATAATCTTTCCCAAGACCATTCAAGGTCACGGACACTAAGTCCTCATCATCAACAGGTGCTCCAATGGAGGCAAGAGAATCTGCAAGGCCTTTCACCTTCAAGGAATACTCATTTATATTCAGATTTTTCCTTTGCACATTGTGCAACTCCTGCTTTAGCTGCATCTTTCGTGCTTTGGTATTTGTGCTATACAGCTTCACCAATGTATCCCATGCCTCCTTAGGCGTCTCTACATCCTGTATATGCACAATCATAGAATCTGAAATGCTAACAGACAGCCAATACAGGCATTTTCTGGCTTTTTCATGCCATTCTTTAAAGGCCTTCAATTCAGCAGGAGTGGGAGCAGCACCCAAAACTGGTTCTGCAGTTTCACCACTGATGTACTCCCAAACTCCCTTTCCCATAAGGAAGTTTGTCATCCTGAACTTCCATGCTTGGAAGTTGTTCTTGTCAAGCTTCTCACTGACAATGGTAGACAGATTCTCAGACATTTTACGAATCACGAATTGCAACAGCAACCTGTAAACACAACAAATGCCTCACAAGGGCAAATAGCAAAACTTCTGCAAAAAGCCTCACAGGGGCAGATCTGCAACACTGACGAAAGTGGTATTTCACCACACAGTCACTTCCTAGTGACGATTTTGCATCAACAGGCAACAGGCATGAATCTGCAACTCCCAATATCTCTGCACACAGGCATACGATGCAATTTCTATGGCACCTTTCCATCGACTAGCCGCGCAAGCCGCGCAGTGGTCGCACAGCAAAAAACAACACCGCGAAGGGCCTCTCAATCTGAAACAGTGCACTCCTGCACTTCTGGCTGTGCTACCTGCAGAGATTTGCTCCCAAACTCGAAATAGGAAAGCAACACTGGTCCTCTTACCAGGACACCACAAACTTGGCTTGCTTTCTTGAGCTCCTTACCACGAACAAGGCTCTGATACCATGTAAAGAATAAGGGAGAGAGATAGGAGACTCAAGTTCAGCTTTCTTCACAACACATAAAAGAGAGAGGACACAAGGTTGGAGGGTGAAGCCTTTCTTCACTTTTGCACACAACAATAATACAATAGAATAGGGAAATACCCTATATGTCAAACCCTAGAATACGTGGCTCATATGTGAACCCAAACCAAAAACATACGTGGTAGTCTAACTACACCACGAGTACAACTAACATAGGCGGTGACATAAATGATAGTCATCCAGGAGATATATCGGGGGTAGAGCTTGATATCTCAATAGCGTATGCCATCTCTCTCACCCATCCGCACAAGGATATCTTCAATGTCGTTCATAGGTGGAGGGGGATTTGCGAGTTCAATCCATCCTTTGAAACTCTCCCAAAGATTGGGACAATTCCGTAGGAGGATTCCGATGGGAATCAACACAGGGCAACTCAAGATGCTAGAGAGTGCGGCTCCTTCAAGTTGATGTGGCGGTACATTATGTTGTGGAGTCTGTTGTTGGAATAGATGCTCAAGTACAGTATCAATGCTTTGTGGGGCCAAGTCATGGAGTGGGTCTTTTGAGCTTGTTTCTCAGCCTCAAATTGAGCTTGTTCCTATTGTACCCATTGTTGAAGTGCCTGAAAGCAAGCCTTCTCCACCTTTGCATTTGGGTATGGAGCTTCTTTTATTTGAGGCTCAAGAGTTGATGTGGATGAGCTCGGCTGCTCATTGCTTGGCAGAGGTGGAGGCACTTATGCTTTCTTTTTTAGAAGTCGCTTTGGTTGGATTGGAATGTTAGGGTCCTTGGTGGCCTCTTTCTATTGGCATGTAATTACATTCACAGGTTGTGATATTACACTTGCCGGACCCAGACTTTGATGGTCCACCCCAATGATGCCAATCGGGACGTTAGGCTTAACCTTTGTTTGTTGTGGGACTTTATTTTTCATGGGATAATCCATATAGTCATGTCCTATGCCACAATCTCTGCAGAATGGTTGGAAAGTAGTTGGGCTACCACGATGAGGGCACTCTGTGATTCGGTGATTTTCGCCACAACCATAGCACTTGATTGGTGCTCAATATGTGCTGGGACGTACTTGATTTGCATAAATTGGTATTAGACCCTCTGCACCTTCGACATAGTACACTCGGTACTCTGTTTCATACTCAAATGATGAGTCTACTTCCTCAGCTTGTAATTGATGTATTGGAACTGCCTGAGGAGCTGGATTTGGTGCTCTTGGATATGGTCGTGGATTCGGATTCCTGAGTACTTGTGGGACTTGTGTCCGAACAGGAATAGGATTGAGCCTCGAAGCTGGGGGCGCTTGTGCAAGTGTTGGTTTCCTATACACTGGCATGGATGCCGCTTGGTATTATTGAGGTCGAGGTGGGTTGTTGCGCATGTTGAAGATGCAACTGTTTTCATCATGGTCGCCAATGATGCAGATATGGCACCACAACCTTGGCGGTGGATTTGCTTGTGCAATGATCCTAGCTATTAGGATTGGGCACTCATTTGATGTATGATTGACCATGCAGTGTGGACACTAGACATTTTCTCGTTGTGGATATGTCTAAGTTGGCGATTGAGACAAGTGAAGTTTTTGTTCCATGACCTGCATCATGTCTTCTTTTAGGTTCATGGTCATGGCCTCTAGGCAATCTTCATTTGTTGTTTCGGCAGTGGATTTTGATTTGCCATTTTTCGAGCGCTTATCTTGCGCACTAGATCTATCGTCATCATTGCTAGTGTAGGAGTCAGTCATGCCATCCTCCATGTCAATGGCTGCCGCATGAGCAGCACTGAACATTTCATAGTTGCTTATCTTTTTCATATCCTTTCAGATTTTCTTTCTTAGTCCTAGAATGAACCATGCCGTGAGGTACTTTGCATCTGGGCATGGGTCACATTTGGCGATTAATCTTTTCATCTTACCCAGGTACGTGCGTACATCTTCTCACCGGCCTTGTTCGATCTTGCTTAGTTGGAGAGCGGGATCATCTTGTAGCCTCTCCGTTTGAAAGCATCTTTTAAATTCAGTTTGAAGTAGGTCCCATGTGGCGCACTCTTCCACTAGAAGGTCTAGGTACCATTCAGACGCTTTGTCAGTTAAGGCCATGGGAAACCAAGCCACCTTGGTTTCATGGGATTGATCTCCACCTGCTCGGCATGTAGCATCAAAATGTTGGAGGAATCGGGCTGGATCTCCCCTACCATTATATTTGGGAAGTTCCAGTTTTCCTAAGGGGCGTCTGCCTTGATTGTTATTATTTCTTCGATTAAAGAAATTGTCAGCCTCTGCATCGAGGTCGATATCCCCATCATTGTCGCGACAACGTCCAGCCATGTTGTGGCGTGGAGGAGTTAAAGGGAGTGATTGAATATCAGGGGGGGATTCGGGGTAGAGAATTGTCGGGGGCGGTGGTTGTAGCAGAGTTGTATGCGGATTTGGCGAGGATTGGAGTTGGAGGCATTGGTCGGAATGTAGCTGCATGCAGATTGGGGGAGATTTGCAAAGGGTGTCTCTGCCACACATGCGGGTGTTGATGTAGTTTTGTTGGGAGGGTTAGAGTGGTGTTAGTTTGTGTAGGGACCGTCGTGTTAATAATGTGCCTAAGATTTTCATACGTGTGTAAGGAAATGCGCTGGTGCAAACGGATCATCAATAGGTCACAGCGTAAAGATACAAGTGAATTTGTGCGAAACGGAGTCCAGTTTGGGTCCCAAACAGGCGCAATACAATGTGTTGAAGTAGGGGTAAAATTGGCCTTTTAGGGGGGCGGGGGGAGGGGGCCTTGGTCTTAAGGTTTGGTGTGAATGGGCTTTAAGTCTAACTGAGGGGTAGTAACTGACCTAGTTTAGTTGACCTAACTGGCCCAATTAGTCTAACTAACCTAGCTATCTAGCTAGATGTCTACTAGTTAGTCTAACCTAACCTAGTTATGGTTAGATTGACTGTAGGTAACTAACCATAGTTAGTTGAGCTAACCTAAGACAATCAACTAACCTAATGGTCCAATTAGTGTAACTAACTTACAGTTAAACTAACCTAACTAAAGTTAAAGCTAACCTAACCTAGGTTAAAACTAACCTAAGTTAATACTAACCTATGTTATAGCTAACCTAACCTAGGTTAAAACTAGCCTAACCTAGGTTAAACTAACCTAGGGTTAGGTTTAGGTTAGTTTTTTTTTTCCTGTTTGTGGGGGGGGGAAATGTCGCGACGGCGGGGAGGGGGGGTTTCTCACACTGAGGGGAGGGGAGGGAGGTGGAGGGTGGAGGGGTGGGTGAGTGGAGGGGTGGAGGGGAGCGGGCGGAGGTGAGGCTGAGGGCACGGGGCGGGTGAGTTGTGGAAGGGGAGATGGAGGGGAGGGGCAGCGTGGGCGGTGGCGGAGGGTCGAGGGGAGGGGGAGGGTAGAGGGGAGGGGAGGGGGAGCATGGGCAGTGGCGAAGAGCGTAAGGAGGGCACTACAGAGGGGCACGGGGCGGGTGCCGTTGGTGCATCGCCTTAAGCTGGCGTTGCACCCAGGCACCGCTTGGTCAATGGGCGCTGGCCCTTAGCAGCAAGGGCCTTAAGGCCCTTGCTTAGTAGGTAGGTTAGTTTTGTGTAGGGAGCAGCTGGCGAGGGGGGGTAGAGAGAGAGAGCGAGCGGGGGGTAGAGAGAGAGAGAGGGTGGGAGGGAAAGAGAAAGAGAGAGAGCGAGCGGGGGGTAGAGAGAGAGAGAGGGTGGGAGGGAAAGAGAGAGAGAGAGAGAGAGAGAGAGAGAGAGAGAGGGAGGGAGGGGGAGGGAAAGAGAGAGAGAGGGAGAGAGAGAGAGGGGGGGAAAGAGAGAGAGAGAGAGAGAGAGAGAGAGAGAGAGAGAGAGAGGGGGGGGGGGGGGGAAAGCGGTGGTGGAGGGGGAAGGGGGTGGTGGAGATGGAGGGGGGTGGGGGGAGGGAAGAAAGAGGTGGTGGAAATGGGAGGCGTGGAGGGAAAGGGGTGAGAAAAGGGGTGGCGGAGATGGAGGGGGGGAGGGGGGGAAAAAAAGGGGGGGGGGGGGGGGAAATGGAGGGGATGGTGGTGGAGGGGGGAATGGTGGAGGGACAAGGGAAAAAGAAAAAAGAAAAAAAACTTGACGGACAGAAAACTTTGATAGAAATCCAAAGGGAGGAAGAGGTGGTCACGTGAACGCTCTCCAAGTCTTTCTCGATGTAATGGGATTGTTGAGGACCAATGAACGGTGGATGGATGGCTAGGTTATTGCTGTGAGATGGGCTCAAAGTAACTTACCATGTGAGGATGAGAGTAGGGTGGTGGTCGATGGAAAGGGAGGAGTGTCTTGCATAGGGCTCGGAATGGGGAAGAGGATGGAGGCAAGATGTGAAAGATGAAGAATGAGGGGGTGGAGTGGGTATTTATAGGAAATGAGTTTAGGTTTAGGGTTAAACCCTAAACTCTTCCCGAGCCGTAACTTTTTATGGTTAGCTCGGTTTGCTCTTTTGCAAAAATGTGAAATGATCAAAATTACAAGCTCTATGCATTCGTGTCCACTACCTAGCCGGATTGTTTATCAAATGGCTGCTTTTTAAGAAATAAAGAAAATTTCTTAAGGTAGTAACCCAAGGTTGATGCTTGGGGTTGATATGTTTGGCTAGAATTGGAAAAAAATTTACTCTCCTTTACCTTGAGTGTTATGTTTGTGAAAGTTCGAAGTAGTTTGTTTTTTACACATACCTACGTATGTTTGCTTGTTACTTGAGATGCTAGTCTCCTTGGCAGTGGCACTAAATGTTGGCTCTTTCCCACGGCTTCAAGAGCAGGGTATTCTCAATATGTAGGGTTCCGAGGCTTTTTGTCACCTATAGATATATCGGGGTTGTCGTTTGTAGTATACGTGTAGCTTAGGACCTCGAGTTGTATTCCGGTGAGAGACACATGCTTAAGTGTGGTGAGCAAACATAGTGCATGCATGTGTAAAAGGAACGTGTATCATCATGGTTAAGGTAATGAAGGCTTTCGTCTTCATTGGGGGTTGCAGAGTTTAGGAGGAGTTTAAGGGTTAGAAGGAGGTTCCAGAGTTTGGAAGGACGTTCTAGGGTTAGAAGGAGGTTCCAAGGTTCAGGAGGAGTTCCAAGGTTTAGAAAGATGTTCCAAGGTTTAGAGAGAGGTTCCTAAGTTTAGAAAGAGGTTCCAAGGTTTAGAGAGAGGTTCCAGAGTTTAGAAGAGGTTCCAAGGTTGAGGGTAGAGTACATGGTGGAGAACTCGTCTCCCTTGTAGATCATGGAGGTTAAGGATTGAGGAACTAAGGGTTTAGGGAGAGCACAGAAGTGGGAGAGGAAGAAGGTGTAAGAGCATGGGGGAAAGAAGAGAGAGGAGGGAGAAGGAGGGGGAGGAGGGAGACAGAGGAAGGAGGAGGAGGAGGGAGGAGGAGGAGGAGGAGGAAGGAGGAAGAGGAGGGGGAGGAGGAGGAGGAAGAGGGAGGAGGAGAAGGGAGGAGGAGAATGGAGGAGGGAGAGAGGATGGGTTGCAAGGTTGGAGGAGAGGGAAGGAGGAGTTGCAAGGTTAGGACATGCTTTTGGACGTGGAGTGCAAGGAAGCATGGACACTTGAGACAATTGCTTGGAATACCAAAGTAGAACTCAACACAATGCCCCAAAGAGTGTGGGCTTCATTCCATTATGGGGTATTTATACAAGTTGGAGAGCTTCTCTCTCTCCATGTAGGAATTGTAAGACATTTTCTCTCTACATGTAGAACTTGCATATAGAAGTTGCATGTAGGAGTTGCATGTAGAAGTTGCATGTAGAACTCGCATGTAGGAGTTGCATGTAGGAATCGTATATAGAACTTGCATGTGGAACATGCAAGTTGGATTTCTAAGAGGGATTATTTCTAGCCTTATGCAAGTACAAGCGGAGCTTTGCCACTACTCTACACACACATTCTCTTCTACCTAAGTCCATGTTGGCACATAGACAACAATGAATTATTCTTTTCTGTGGACCCCGATGAAATCTCTCCTTTACAGTATCTTTTTAATTAACCCACGCACCAAGCACACTAATCCTCCCATATCTTCACTAATCCTCAACCCATGCACTCATTTGCTCCTTAGTCCACTTGTGACTTAAACAATATATATATATATATAGATAATCTAAGAATCCATATGGTTGTTTATGTTCCTAGGTAAAGCGATAACAAGCTGGGAAAACAGGCATTACCTGTCTACCCAATCGTAACTATGATGTTCTAACATCTAGTTTATTTGAATGGTGGTAGGTAAGTGGCCCTGACCTCGGAACGTCGACTGCCTCGAGATTCGACATCTTTTTTCAATATCGTGTTTGTCAAACTCAATATTATTGAAAATTATTAATTTTGGTGATTTCTTTTTTGCAAACTTTGGTTATTGCATTTTTCAACTTAGGTGTCTTAAACATTTTTTCCTCATATGTTTCCCTTTTTAAAAAAATTTAATCCAATTGATGGAATTAATTGTATAACTCAATTATTGATGCGACTTTTTAATCTAAACATACACTTTGATTTCCAAGCTAGCCTTTGGTCGGGCTACTGCCATACAATTAATTCACATCCATTGGATAATTGTTTAGCATGGAAAATCCCTAGTCATTTTTTTATCCGCCTTAGTTTTTACTAACCTTTATATCTATTTTATAGAAGTGGTTTACACATTTACTATTGGCATCATTTTTTTATTTTGACACTTATGATATAGATCCACTTTTATCCACTTATTATCAGTAGGTGGGGAGTAAGTTCCACATGGTGGGCTTACTCCCCACCATGTGGTCTTACCCTCTGGGTTGGGGGTTGGCCATACACACACACAAATTTTGATTAGTAAATGTATCTCACAGAATCACTTATTTCTTTACACACACACACGCACGCATGCACACGCACACACATACATACACACACACACACACACACACACTCACACACACACATGTATACTTCTACAACTATGAATTATTCTTTTCTGTAATCCCCCATGAAATCTCTCCTTTACAGTATCTTTTTAATCAATCCATGCACCAAGCACACTAATCCTCCCATACCTTCACTAATCCCTTGTCAACCCATGCACTTATTTGATCCTTAGTCCACCTTTATGACTTAAACATTATATATATATAATCTAAGAATCCATATGGTTGTCGATGTTCCTAGGTAAAGCGATAACAAGCTGGGGAAAACAGGCATTACCTGTCTACCCAATCGTAACTATGATGTTCTAACATCTAGTTTGTTTGGATGGTGGTAGGTAAGTGGACCCTGACCTTGGAACATGGATTGCTTGAGGATTCGACATCTTTTTTCAATATCGTGTTTGTCAAACTCAATATTATTGAAAATTCTTGATTTTGGTGATTTTTTTTTGCAAACTTTGGTATTGCATTTTTCAACTTAGGTGTCTTAAACATTCTTTTCTCTTATGTTTCCCTTTTAAAAAAAATTTTTATCCAATTGATGGAATTAATTGTATGGCTCAATTATTGATGGGAGTTTTTAATCTAAACACACACACTTGCAAAGAATACATAGGAATTACTACCATAATCGTACTCATTGCATTACCATAGCCATTGCACAATGCAACTGCAAGAGGATGTCGAGAGAGACAACCCTCACACACACACCCTTTGACATCTTACTATGTGCATATGCCCTAAAATACTAAGGGTGATTTCCTACGGTTAACAGCCTTCCCAAACATATTCTATAGAAACACAAGAGATTACTAGATCCCCTCGTACACATCATACGAAAAAGTCACCCAATGGGAGCTCACAAAAAAGGATAAGAGTGAAAGTCATGGTCTGTCAGGTCTTTCCTCTACGTTGGTGAGAATGAGAAAAGGACAACTTAAAGACAAAGAATTGCATGCCGGAGATGCAATTGTAGACGCAACATTGAAAAATTATTGCAGTCAAACGTTGGATATAGTGACTTCACTTGCCTAAGAACCTCATCGGACTATAAGCACAAGCTCAAGAAAAACTGGTTTGTAATGTTAAGGCAACTGGGACCTCCTTCATTCTTCATCACATTCTGGGTTGAACAGAGGCAGCCAGCATGACCATGGCTTGCTGTGGGTCAACAATGCACCAGCTTATGGACATTCTTTTGACGAAGAGGTGATTAGATTCATTGACATACATAACAACAAGCCTTTCACTACTAGACGTGCCGAGGTAGGACCTTTAGATGCACAAACACCTGAAAACTTGCAATAAACATGGCAAAGGATGTAGATTTGGATTTTCCAGGGGCTCCTATGTGAACCACACAAATATTACTTCCACTAGAGCAAGAACTTCCAGATCAAAAGGATAAACAAAACTTCGAGAGGATTATCAAACTATATCCACTTTGGAACTTGACTTTGAATCATTCATAGAAAAATTACAACTATTAGCCCTACTCTCAATGACCAAACAATGGAAATTTTGCTTAAAAATGCATCCCAAGGACTCACACACTAGCGACTTCAACCCAAAATTGTCAAAACTATGGGGAGCAAATACAAACGTCCAATTTATTCTGATCCCACATGGAGATGCAGCTTACTGTACGTTGTACATCACTAAGGCTGATAAGGCCACCGTAGAGGTGGTTAAAAAAGCTTTGAACAAAACACTCAATGGGAAAATACCTACCAATGAAACAGTACACAAGTTCAACAATGTGATTCTCAATACTCAACACATCAGTGCACAACAAGCAATGTACCTATGTTTGTCCTTACCCTTGACAAGCAACACTAAGGAGTCCATGCACTCTAGCCCTCCAGAAGATTGAACATTGCTACTTAAGCACAGTTGGTAGCTAGAGAAAATGGACCCTGATAGCCAAGATATCTTCTTCGATGGCATAATAAAAAAGTATATTAAACAACCCTCCAGTTTGGTTGTGGCAGAGTACACGAGTGAGTACTCTTTCCTTGGAAACAAAACAAGGACACGAAGATGCCAAAAGGTTATACATTACAACAGCTACAACACGAAGGACCCCAAGAACCATTACAGGGAGTTATGCCTTCTTTACTCAATGGAGGAACATGCACAGTACAACAAGAACCCCATATGGCATGACAAGTACCAGTCCACTGTAAGCACAATTGAATGAAATAATGAGACTTAAAAAGATAATAAAGCACTGAGGCTATCTCCTCAGAGCTTTATTATATGCTATTGCCACTTGTCCACTGCTCGTACACGTGGATACTTAGTCTCGACACAACAATTACATGGCATTGCTATCCCTTTAAGTCATCCTTATTCCCAATCCAACCAGGTGTTGCTAGGACAATATGTAGAGCATAGGGGTTATCAATGGATTCATTAGCATTCGACCCAATACGTGTAAAGACACATGGCCTGGTCTACACAACACTCTCTAAAATCCATGACCCAAAAATCTATTCTTATTGGAAAAAGTCATGAAACAATAGAAGAGCTCATGAGCATAACAACAGGGTCACATATTATTCCCTCGGAGGGTATTGGGGGACTTCAACAGCATAACAACAGAAGGCATGAAACAATTAGAAGAGCTCATGAGCATGCAACAACTCATTTGCACACGTCCAACACATATTATTCCCTCGGAGAGTAGGCTAGAACATACATCAACAAAGACACTCATCTTGTTATTCTCTCTTTTGCCATACGACAGATTGGTTGTGTTCAGCTCTCTAACTGTTGGCTCCCAGCAACAGAGCCTCTTCTGAAAAAGCATGGGCGACAACCTGCAGCGCTTACAGGAGGCCTGGGACAAGCGCAAGCACACCGTCCCCTTTGATCCTTCGGAGATTCTGACTTCGGACCGTGTCCGTCGTCATCGAATAAGTAGTGCTGTGGTCGCCAGTGGGGGCACCCTCTCTGATGAAAGCTTTAGGATTTTGATGGGCAGAGTTATTAATTTTCCTCCACAGACGTTACAGTATATCTTTGCGGCACAGAACAATGAAGAATGGATGCAACGGATCATAGAGAGCTTGTTTGCCATTGACAATGCTAAAGCCGGCGCTCCCGCCCACGGTCTTTCTCCAACCGAGGTGGATCTTCTCGAAAAGGCCTTCGACAGACAATATGAGGACCCAGAAGGCTTCGTTGTCTCCTATGTTCAGCGGTATATTGATCGGTGTTTCATAAAATGGGCTCAAGATACCAAGACCTGGTATGCCCCCTGCGCTCCAATAGTCCAGTCTAGCGGCTGGGGAAAGTCTAGGGCAATGAAAGAGGTTGCACATGCTGCTAGCGGTATGGTGGTATTCTATTTCTCGTTGCTTCAACCCACATCTACAGGGTACCCTCCAATCGCACCCACAATTGAGACAGCACTTTGTGACGATGACCAAAGTTGAGCAGGCTTTCGCCATCTTCCGGGCCTGCTTTGATTGGTTGGCCAACGAAGAAACGTTTCCAGATAGAGCCGAGCTGTTTCACAGACAGCAGACCAAGGACTATGGTGGCATACTAGACAGACTTTTAGAGCGACCAGAGTGCTCTTTGGACGAGATGAAGCTTGCATGTTCTGCTGTTTGGAACAAATTCGAAAAGTCCCTCAAAAAATCTGGTGTTCAGTTTTTGTTCGTGATAGACGAAGCCAGGGAGCTTCTTACTCAAGCCCATGATACAGGTCAGAGAAGCTTTATTGTTTTTAGAAGAGCCTGCGCAGAGCTGCCTCTCAAGGTTAATGGAGCTCAATGCATGGGATCGTTTGTGTTGTTTATTGATACAACTGCAAGGGAGAGCAATTTTACCCCTGTGAATAGGGAGGACCCAAGTGCTAAAGTGAGGATCGGTCTCCAGCAACTTTTTGGGCCGTTATCAAGAATGCCCACGTTTAATATACTTGCTACATCACAACCCACCACTCTGAACGAGGCTGCAAAACCAGAACGTTTTCTCGTTCGTGGCAGGCCATTGTGGGCTGCTTTTCTGGAAGGTCACAATACAATAGAATTGGTAAATCTGGGAAAAGTCAAGCTTCTTGGAGGTCTAGAAGTAAAGTCAATGCAGGGGCAAGAAAAGCTGAAGTCTCGAGATATGTCATTAGTGTTTCTTGGCCGTCGAATAGGTGTGGATGTTTGCCCACAGGCAATGGTTGCTCAAGAGCTGGTTGCATCACATATGCGCATCTGTCTGCATACATCAGCAGCTAGAGATTATGTGCTTACCCATGCGCTACCTGAACCTGTTTTAGCTGAAGCAGCAGCACAGGTTCTGCACAGTGAAGTCTTGGTTACTACACAACTTCGACATTTAAACTCTCTACTCCTGAATGGCATTGCAAGTGCAGGAGAAAGAGGAGAGCTAGTAGCACGGTTTTTACTACTTAATGCCATGGACAGTTTACAGAACTGGGAGGCTTTCTCTACTCCTCAAGGGGTGGAAGAGTTTCTTCAATTTTTCTTGAGGAACTGGAAGGGGTTCACAAAGTTAGGCCATCTGAAAAAAGCACGTGTGTTTTTCAATGCATTTTATCGCTTTTATGGTGGATACCCTTCAACTGACGTTCTCAAGACTTTTATAAGGAATTGTGGGGCCATGATATGCAATAAAGGGCAGGAGGCATATGATCTCATCATACCTTTTGTGATGCCTAATCATAAGGGAGAATATGACATTGGTGATGACAGCTGCATAAGTTGCATAGCAATCCAAGTCAGAAACAGGAAAAATGTGGTTAATTCAGTAGGCACCCTAAAGGACATGCACACTTATCAGAGAAGAGTATTTCTTGAGGGGAAGGCCGTGCCTAATGTTTTGATTTTGTTGCATGTGGGGCAGATGATAGAAGCATTAAAAGATTCTCCTCAAAAAACAAAAAGATCCAAGAAAGAAATGAAGACACAGTTGGTAAAAGAGACAGTTGAAGTCGTCGCGTTTACAGTGGAGAGTTTGGATGAAGTAAAAGAGACAGTTGAAGTCATCGCGTTTACAGTGGAGAGTTTGGATGAAGTCCAGTGCCCAGATGAATATATGGAAGTGCTCCAATTAGTGCTTAGAGAATCACTAGAGCCCATGAGCATTTTGAAGGCAGAGAATGTTGAGGCGTTAGAGTTGACTGCACTACGAAGGATAATGCACGATGTGTATCCAGAGGAGGCAGCAGATGCTCTGGGAAAAAGAAAGGGTAGCAAAAAGTCTTTCTTCACGAGAAGGCTGTGGCTAATGTGATTTTGTTGAATGTGGGGCCAGGACAATATACTTCTGTAAGGTTTTGGACCTCATCAATTAGAGTCAGGCGTTAAGGGCTATGTTAAGAGAGTTACTTGATTTTGTTTTGAGAATGGGAAGTTTCATGAGACTGTCTAGTACTTTTGGTATTAGTGTGTAACTGTC
This sequence comes from Dipteris shenzhenensis, assembly GCF_047967505.1. Lineage (NCBI taxonomy): Eukaryota > Viridiplantae > Streptophyta > Polypodiopsida > Gleicheniales > Dipteridaceae > Dipteris > Dipteris shenzhenensis. The sequence goes on along the minus strand of NC_141623.1, from coordinate 15,361,403 downwards.
TATAGGATTTTTGGTTATGCAAGGAAGGAGACCTGAATTCTAATTAAAGTTAATTGAGTTGTACTTCACTTTTCTTGAAAGCACCTATAAAGGCTCAAACTAAAGGTCTTGAGTTCTATATGGTTGTTAAATTGAGTGAGTGTATCCACATCTCCATCTTTGCAAGTTTTTTTTTAAAATAATTGGGTGCATGCTAAAGTTCAATGTACTATTAACTTAAATTATAACCATGGTGAAGGTCTGGTAGTATTTTAGCATTGAGGTTTTGCTAGTTGTAATCTCACTAGACTCTAAAAGTTTAGTTGAAGCATATTTTCTTACAACTGGATTGTTAAGGAACCCTTCTTACAGTGATTGGGTCTCTTCTTGATTAAACGAGTTTATTTAGAACTATTGCAGTTTCCTCTCGAGATGAGAACATCTCGTTTGTTAAGAGGGAGTGAATGTTACATACCAACTATTTCAGAGTTCGACTCTAGTTAATTTTGGAATTACTTAGAGACTTATTTCTATTTATTGGTATTTTTTGTAGGTGGAAGCTGATGAATCCATTAATGAAACCAGCTCCTTCCAGCCCTCCGCCAACATTACCAGAGCTCGATGCCCTTCCTCGTCCTGCCACTACAAATGCAGCTCCCTCTGCTACCCCCAGGAGCACCCCAATTGCCCCTCGTAGCCACACCATGCCTACTCCTGTGGAGAATGGAGGCGCTGCAAGCTTAACCAGCCACCCCCTTACCATCTTTTGCTTGATAGAAATCATCTGTGACAAGCAAGACCTATCCTTCGTAGACAAAGTGCTCATCCCTGAGGGGCAAATCGCAGCTCTCTGTAACACGCTCTTGCCAGGATCGGCAACCCTTGATAAACACGGGAAGCTTGCCAAGCTTGGCTTCAATGCTCAAAGAAGAGGGCTTGCTACCTTGAAGGGTCTTGGAAAGCATGAATGCAGATGCCCTTAAGCCTGGCCTGTACGCTGCATGTGCACCTCAAAAGAATCGAATTTGCTTGTTTTACTGGCCTGGGAACAAACAGATGGTCGTGCACAAAGCCAGCAGGAAGGATGTGGCTTGCAACTTTGTGAGATATCTGATGGAGCTTTGCAGCTGTGTGTGTGCATGCGTGCAGGGTGCAAACATAAGTCCCTCACTTACATCTCAGTCCAGCAGCTCGAGCATCCCCAACCGAAAGCAGAGAACCCAGAGGCTGCAAATCTCTCTCCGCAAGGAATCAGAAGATGACCTCAAGCTTCTGCCAGGATTCAATATGCCTATGCTCCTCCTTGAACTCATGCCCTCCCAAATAGCTGCCAGTGCTGCCCGTGATCATGAGCACCACCAACCGGTGGGCTTTATGCTCTCCCAAGGCCACCACAGAACTGCCCTGCTTGTCTGCATGTGCATTCCAGCTAAGGTGGTCACCAACACTAAAGCAGAAGCAGTCTATCATTCCATTGATGCTTAACCTGTCTTGAATTTGTTGTTCGCCTCTCATTTTGTGGAGTGCACTGCCTTGCCAGATGATGATTTTGTCAATCTCTTGTGGGTCATGTGCAAAGAAGATCTGGAGAGAGAGTACAATGAAGCCAAAAAGGCTTGGAAGCAACATCTGGATGCCAGAAAATCCAAGCAAAACGATTTAAATAGTATGATTCAAATGTATTCAAGTGTGTGCTGCCACATTACTTGTTAGAAAGACATCTATGGGAAGAAAATGTGCTTCGTAATGCATTGGATGGTCCAAATATTACCTGCAAAGGAGCTGATGATGGAAATGATCAGGAGCTGAAAGCAAATGGTCGCTGTTCCGCGGTCGAGGTGGATAGTGATAATGGTGCTGGTAGTGTGCTTCATAACACATTAGATAGTCCAAATATATCTGGTAAAGGAGCTGGTGATGTACATGAACAATAGCTGAAAGCAAAGGGCCACTGTTTAGAGGGTCCAAACATTGCTGGTAAAGAAGCTGTTGATGGAAATGATTAGGAGCTGAAAGTAAATGATCTGTGTTGCAATGTCAACAAGGTGGATTGTGACTATGGTGCCTGTTTATTACTAGAACTCTCAAAGTTGGAGGAGGAGCTTTGTAGCATCTGGTCAGGTGAACCTGGTATGCAGCATGGTAGATTGTTGTTTAGTGGTGCTAACCTGCAGAGTCTCAACCCTGATGGAAGTCATTCATGTCACCACAATGCAAATATCCTAAGTCAAAGTACAGTTGACCATTTATTTGATCATAATTAAAGAGTTTTCCATTTGTGTTAATTATGGTCAAAGAGTTTTTTTTTTAATGGTCAAAGAATTGACTACGGTCAAAGATACTTGACTCTGGTTAAGTAAACCTGACTTCGGTCGGGGAGACTTGGTTTATGAGGGTTAACTGTGGTTAACGAGAGAACCATAGAGGTGACTACGGTTAGAGAGTGTTGACTTCGGTCAACAAGACTTGGTTTATTGCCAAGAGGGTTAACTACGGTTAACTAAGATGTGCCAACTTCGGTTGGAGAGACTTGACTATAATTAAGGCGCCTCGACCTTTGGTCAAAGTCTCTTAATCATAATCAAGAGCGTTGACTTCGGTCAATCAGAGAATAAATATATATTTTTATATTTATTATGTGTGCACATGTGTTTAGTGGGGACGCCCGCTGTGACTAGAATTAGTCCACAAATTGTTATTTGCATGCAAAGCGCTAACAATTAATGGGTGCCATGGTGGTGCGCTTTAATTGATTGTTGCAGGTACTAGGAAGAGTGATTTTTCTAAGCGCTACGGGAGCCTAACAAGAGTCTAGGAGGCAGTTCGCGTGACCAAGTGCTTCGAAGACTCCAGAGTTGTCCTTAGTGGCATGTAATTAGGAAAGTAATGTAGAGTTTGACAAGTGGCTTGTTGCCAAGAAAGAGAGCCTAAGAGCTCATGTAATGATTCATTCACGTTTGAATTTTGTATGAACAGCTTCCACGCTGAACTCTTGTACTCAGTTTTCTCTCAAGTAATAAAAACCTTCGGGGGTCTAGCCCGACGATTGTCCTAGGCCCTAGTGTATCTGTTGAGAGAGGGAGAGAAAATGAGAGTGTCTTTGTTGTCTTTTACGAAGGAAGATTTCATTGGTATCAGAGCAATAGGCTCACCCTCTTCCTTAAGAAGGTGACGATTCAAGCGAAGGAGTACGTTGGCCTGTGGAGAGTAGTGGGCTAACATGGCATTTCGAGTGCTGGCCGCTATCAGTTATTGTATTTCTTAAGAGAAGCCGACGGCGGGCAAGCTTGCATCCACCTACGGACTTTTCTTTTCGTCACAGCACTAGAGCATAGACCTGTTGTGTCTATAACTGATGAAGAGCCAACGGGGGGAGGGATACACTAATTATGTCGACGTTTAGTGATAGGCTTTAAAGCGCCTGCGTAGAATGGTGTTCCATCATCTGCAGGTTCAATTAATGGAACCTCAGTACAAAGGCTGATCAGGTTGGCGACACCTTCACGGGGATGTATGGCAAAGGAAATGACAGAACAGACAATTGCTTGACGCTTTGGGCAGAGGGCTAGCAGGGACAAAAGACGCCTACACGCGTGGCAATTACTCCCTCCTACGCTGGTGTATCCTTGATGGAAAGTGTCGATTCTTCACATGGGCACTAGGCGTTGTTGAAGGAGAAGGGCACCAGCGCGACGCGCGACGTCGACCAGCCAGAAGGTTTGGAACCTTAAGCTTGATGATGTGGCAAACCTGACATGTGGCGCTGACATGGCAGGCAAGGCAGGCCTGAGGGATGTTGACGTGGTAGTACACGTGGCAGCTAGCTTAGATGCTGATGTGGCATAACATGTGACAGGTGATGTGGTGCCCCACACGTGTGTGATTGACACGTGGCATCCAGTTAGCTAACCCTGGTTAGAGATCTGGTCAGAGGACAGCCTAACCAGATTGACTAATTAACTAGACTAGACTGGTTAAGTTAGTCAGTTTGGTTAAGTTAGTGGCCAAGTTACAGACTAACTAGTCTGTCAATGTAACTAGACCAGAACAGGACTGATCTGGTTAGTGTAACCAGTAGTTACCCATCTGGTTACTGTCAAAAAAAAAGAAGAAAAAAAAAGACAGTTGCAGAGACTGTTTCTGCTAGCAGTTTTCACCTATCTGAGAAAGTATTTACTGTCAAAAAAAGCAGAAATCAAAGAAAAATCAGAGATTTGCACAAGTAAAGAAATGCATGCCTTTGTGCTCAAGAAAAGGGAATCAGATGCATACTCAGTGCTTTTTGCAGCAGCCAAAAAAGGGGCGATATAGTTGTTGATGCCTTGGCAACTTTGTGGGTATATGCCTTGAGTTGACAGCCCAGTATTGGCATAGATTGTGAATGCAAGACACCTCTTGTTGAGGTAATTTTTCTCTCTGAAAAGCAAAGGTTGCGTGCATCAGTTGCATACACAGTGTGTGTGACAAACTTGCAAATCTCAGACGAGTCGTAAGAAAATGGCCGAATCACCTATCCAGTGGGATTCACAAGATAGGGATGCACATCCAAGACAGAGAAGTGTGCAGCAAAATCAACAAGAATTTGAGCAGATGGTACGCACTCGTATGCAAGAGATGGAAAATCTGAGAAGGGATCCTAGTGCTCAGCATTTGTTTCAAGTAGAAAATATGCCTAATGTAGCTTATGATGTGCCAATGCCAGAGGCACACTCTCGTGTATAGCTAGAGACAGGGTTGTTAAGACACTCGTGTCTTATGGTAAGACACTTAAGACACGTGTCTTACCTTAAGACACGTTTAGACACGCTCTAAATTTTTTATAAAATTTAAAAGCCCTAAAATTTCAACATTTTGGAGCCTTAGACTTTGCAAATAGCATTTTCGTTTCGTGACTCGTCGTCTAGACTTCGTACATGCCGTCTGTACCATGGTGCCCCGTCCATACTGCCCCGTATGCTTTTTTGCCTCTCTCGTACGGCTACTGAAGATTCGCCATACATTGTACGGACCTGCCATACCCTGTATGGATTTATCGTACGTTCAATCCTGCTGTTGGTTTGGGTGACGAGCATCAACGTTGGAGCTCAGCCTGCCTTTAGGTTCACGTTGTGCATCGTTTGCTTCTTTTATCTCGTTATACAGTGCTGTTTTTGAAGGCCTTGAAGGCTCCACTCTGCATCTTGCTTTTGCCTTTCCCAAAAAATTGGGGCAATTATGGGCTGAAAGCCCTAAGAAAGTTGGCCCCCTTCTGGGCTTGTTTCAGATAAGAGCCTGCTAGTATAACAGTAAATTTAAAGGGGGCAAAGTATGGGCTGAAAGCCCTAATTAATTTGGCCTCCTTGGGGCTGCATAGCACCATACTAGCATTGCTTATGCCTTATGCATGAGACTTGTTACTACTTAATGCTTGAGCCTTAAAGCTTCTATTGTAGCTTGCTTGGCATGTGCATTTCTCAACACAATTAGTCTATAGATTGCAGTTTACTTGCTTGTTCTACTTCTCCCAAAATTTATATTGAATTATGCTCGTGTGCATGCCAACATGATAGGTCGCAGGTCATAGCAGCATAGAATTACAACATAGCAACAGAGAATTACAGCATAGCAGCAGAGATTTACCATGCCTAAACCTCCAAATCCACTCCATACCACTATGATTAACCCCACTGTGGCAACGGGGTCAGGAAACAAAGAGTGGAAGTGCAATTATTGTGGCGAGCCTTTTGTGAGCTCAGCGACACATCTTATTCTCCATGTCTCTGGACTTGGTGGATGTACTTCTGTTCCTTTTGAGATTGCACAGAAAGTTATCAGAGATCATCCAAAACTTTGCGGTGGACCTAGTACCATGCCTGCTGCCTTGCAGGATGAGGATTTGTTGGGGCTTGAGTCTCACACTATCAAGCTTGATGATGCTATGGATAGTGACTCTAGTGCTATTGGTTCCTCTCATGCAGAGAAGAGGGCTAGGAAAGAGGGCATTGCTTTTGCTACATCCTCACCACCATCCACTGCTATGGCTACTTCGAAAAAGAACTAGGGGACTTTATCAGGTGCATTGTCCACACAGTCTTGGCAAAAAGAGCGGCAGCGTTTGGCAGATATTGAAATTGGGAGGATTGTGATTGAATGCAATTTTGCTTTCAATGTCCTACAAACACCACAGTGGAAGAGGATGATCAAGGTAGTGGCAGCTGTGGGAGCTACAGATACATGGACAGGTGTGACATATGGTGCGATGAGGACATCTGTGTTGGAGGAGAAGATAGGTAGAATTAACAAAGCTCTTGATTCTATCAAGGAGGGATGGAAGAAATTTGGTCGTAGCATTCTGTCTGATGGATGGAGTGATGTTAGGAGGAGGGGCATCATTAATATATTGGTATCCTCATGCCTTGGTACCTATTTTTTGAAAGCTATTGATACAGGTCGAGGAAGTGCTAGCACTACAGGTGAAGTCATTTTTCAGCATATCCGAGCAGCTATCATCGAGATAGGGCCTGAGAATGTGGTCCAAGTTGTTACAGACAATGCAAGTAATTGTGTGAGGATGGGAGAGCTTGTGGGGGCAGAGTTTCCTTCCATTGTATGGACTCCTTGTGCTTCACATTGCCTAGACCTTCTCATGGAGGACATCAGTCGGCTCCCTTGGATTGCTAGTGTGATGCAGACTACTAGTACCATTGCAGCCTTCTTTAAGAAGAAGCCCAAGGCCTTGGCCATATTCAGGGAGCATAGCAACTTGGAAATTGTCCGGCCATTAAAGACACGCTTTGCATACATGCACATTGTTTTGGAGCACCTTCTTGCAGTGCATGCAGCTCTTCGACAAACAGTGGTGTCTCAGATGTGGTTAGAGTGGCCTGAATCTACCAGGTCAGAGAGCATGACAGTATAGAGGATGTGCTTGGATCACTCACTTTCAACTGACATGGAGTCCATAGTGAAAGCTCTCCTTTATTCGTTGTCTTGCGGGTGACTGATATGGAGGGAAGTACTCTTGGCTTGATCCATCATTTCATGGAGCAGTTGCGTGTTTCACTGAGTACATGTAACTCCCTCGCACATGAGAGCTAAGGTTGGTCTATGTCCATTATATTAATAAGTAATGAATCATCACTTATCATAAATCCATTATCAGTGTTTATTATAATTTACAAATTATGTTGATATGTAGATTGGAAGAAATAAGGTCTCTAGTGGATACGAGATGGCTGTTCATGTGTAGGCCCATCCATGGGCTTGCAACACTTGCATCCACTGTTTAAGTCAGCTGATTTATTCAATACGCTAGAGTTACTGGCAGATAGAGATGCCTACACAGGGAGGGTTTTTTCAGAGGATGAGCAATTGGAGCTGGACTTGGAGCTTTCTCCGTATCAGAATAGTGAGGGTGTTTCCTTCTCTAGACCCATGTCTAGAAGGAAAGAGATTTGTGTGAAGTGAATTGAGTGGTGGGAGACATATGGCTGCTCCACTCCTCGAGTGCGGAAGTTGGCTCTCTGGATTTTATCTCAGGTGAGAGCTCTCAGCTGAGACATATATCTTTGGCATTTGCTATTCCTAGTTTGGTAAACTGTAAATGTGGATGATGATTGATCTTTATTCTCACTCCTTTAATCTCGATTTGTAAATGCCAATCGGGATTTGGAACCAAAAGGAATGTGCAACAGGAGCATGCGAGAGGAACTAGAGCTCCTACTCTTTGATCCATACAAAAACAAGGAATAAGTTAAGCACAAGGCAACTCGAGCGCTTAGTATGCTGTCGTGCAAACTTGAGGCTTATAAGAAAGCTTAAAAACTTGGCAGGTCCAATGTAGGTAAGATTGGTTGCTTGAGTCTATTGTAACATGTTCTATCATCTATGATTTCGATTCTAAATATATCTAGGAAATTGAAATCATAACAATGAACATTGAACATACACTTCTAAATGTTGTTGCAGGTGGATCCTACAAGCATTGACATAACCAAGTTGCCTACTTATGCTAGAGTTGAAGCTGATGAGGAGGAGATATATGCATAGCTTCATAGAGAGCTAGAGACCATAGATAGACGAGTCACTCGTTCACGTCGTGGATCAGCCATTGCTATTCCAGCACAGAGGGACACAGGTGAGGGCAGGGGCAAAGGCAGAGGCAGAGTCAGAGGCAGGAGTGGTGGAAGAGGAGCACAAGGTCGTGGTTGTGTCATCCGACATGGCCATGGGAGAGCCGTGGCTATGGCCAGTACCTCGTCAGATACACCTATGCAGTCTGCCTTGGATGAGGAGGAGGGGGAGGATGAGGAGGAGGAGGATGAGGTGCCTGAGGAGACACAGTATGATAGTGAGGGTAACACTATCACTGATGGTGACTTTGGATCCAGCAGTGGCAGTGACCTAGCAGATTCAGACTAGGATGAGTCTTGAGAGACTTGACTGTTGAGATTCAAAAGTTTCCCATTCAGTTATATGTATGAGGATTCAGATTTCATTCATGTCACATGTGACTACTAAATTGTTGGCATTGGCCGAGTTATTTATGACATGTTTAAACTTTATTGATCTATGATGATTGACTATAATCTATGTAGCCCTCTAGGCTCTTTTTAAGTTGTAATTTGGAATTTTGAATATCAAATTGTTGGTTTGCACTTTAAACATTAAAGTTGTGAGCCATGACTTACAAGCCCATGAGTCTTGAGTCTTAACTTTTAACTTTTAAGTCTCGAGTCTTGACTTTTAACTTGCAAGAAGTTCCGGGTCTAGAGTCTTGGCATTTAACTTTTAAGTCTTAATTGACAAGTGAGAAGTCTTCACTCTTAACTACATTGTACTTCTAAAATGTTAAAACTAGCAGCTAGTCATGCTACCAAGTTGTACTTATACATACTTATATTTTTAAATTTAATATTTATTTAATGGTACTCGGTTTTCAAATTCATACAAAGGCAAATCCTCATTCCCTCCTGAACAGATAGCTGAATTTCGCAGAGATGGGAAATGCTTTAAATGTGGAAAAGCAGGGCATATGGCTGCCCAGTGCCCTGAGAAGCCTTCAGGTTCCAAGGAGCAGAAAAAGCCACAAGTACCACTGAGGCCAATGGTGGGAGCTATCCCAGATGTTTTGGGGAGTACCTCAGACCCAAAGGAAAAAGAGCTGCTGCTATCATGGGGAAAGATAAGAGATCAGCAATCATTAATCCTATTTGATCCAGGGTCTACAGACAATTTCATATCTGAAGATTTAGCCCTAAGATTAGGGATAAAAACTGAAGAGCTAGGCAGAACTCTTGATGCTGATCAAATGTTCCAAGGGAATCTAGTGCAAGTTACTCCTTTGATTGGAAAGCTTCGTGTCCATGAGCAGAGCTATGTAGATCAGGAGGACTTCTTAATCTCTCCTCTCAAGCAGCATGATATTGTACTTGGTACACCGTGGTTCCATCGAAAGGAAGTAACAATAGAATACCCTGAGAGGGTGCTGAGTTTTATCCATAGGGGAAAAAACCAGCGTTTAGTTGCCAGGAATAAAGGGGGGACTATCCCCATTGTATCTAATGTTACATGTGGTAAAGCAATAAAGTCTACAATTTCCGTGTACATGGTTTTTGTAAAAGAAAAAGAAAATGATATGCATGCTGAAATGAATGATGCACACAAAGATAAATTTCAGTTTCTTGTAAACTTTAAAGATTGCTTTTTCGATGCTTTGCTATGGGAGTTACCCCCAGAGAGACCAGAAGATCATTAGATAGAGTTAATGCCTGGTAGTGAGCCACCAAATAGACCACCTTATAGAGTCAGTGTGACTCAGAGAGAGGAGATAGCTCAGGTACAGGTCTTGCTGTCCAAAGGGTTGATTCAGCCCAGCTCGTCTCCTTTTTGCTCACCAATACTTCTAGTACAGAAGAAAGATGGTTCTTTTCTAATGTGTATTGATTATCGTGCATTGAATAAGATGACCATCAAAAATAGATTTTCGATACCACGCATAGATGATGTGCTTGACTAGCTCAGAGGAGCAACAGTTTTCAGCAGGATAGACTTGAAGAGTGGCTATCATCAAGTCAGGATACAACTGCAAGATGTGCATAAGATAGCTTTTCACACTACATTCGAGTTGTATGAATACTTAGTGATGCCTTTTGGGTTGACAAATGCTCCAGCCACATTCAATAGAATGCTGGATCGTATCTTCTGAAGGTACAAGCATGATCGTATCTTCCGAAGGTACAAGCATTTCACGGGTACTTTCTTTGATGATATCCTAGTCTTTTCAAAGACAGAAGAAGAGCACATGGAACATCTTGCTTTGGTATTTCAAGAACTTCGAAATCATCATATTTTTGCCAATAGCAAGAAAAGTGAATTCTTTTTGGAAGAGATCCATTATCTGGGGCATATAATATCCAAGAATGGGATACAGGAATGGGATACAGATGGATCTTGCAAAGATCCGAGCCATCCAAGAATGGCCTGAGTTGAAAACTATGCATGAAGTCCATAGTTTTTTGGGACTTTGCTCCTACTATAGGAGATGTATTAGGCATTTTGCTGATATCGCAGCTCCATTACATGATCTCACTAATAAAAATACAGCCTCCACATGGGGAATATCCCAAAAGGAAGCGTTCAATACACTCAAGGAGAAGTTGTCTACGGAGCCTATTCTTGTAGTCACGGATCTTTATCAACCTTTTGATGTTGGTTGCGATAATTGTGGAGAGTGTGTTGGGGCTGCATTACATCAGAATGGACATGTAGTAGCGTACGAGAGCCGAAGATTGCGTGATGCTAAAAGATATCTAGGAATCTATGAAAAAGAATTGCTGGCTGTAGTTCATGCTGTGAACACATGGAAGCACTATCTTTTGGGTGCAGATTTTACTGTTAAAATAGATAACCAAAATCTAAGATATTTTCTAACTCAGACAAAACTTTCCGAGAAGCATATGATATGGGCAAATATGCTGTCAATGTATCATTTTCAGATTGTCCATACCCCAGGAATTCGGAACAGAGTGGCAGATGCCTTGTCCCGAAGACCCCAGGTCAATAATGTGACTATTGCCTATCATCAGGACTTGGAAGGCATGAGAAAGCAATATGCTAATGATGCAGATTTTGGCGAGATTTTATAGCAAATGCAAGAGGGGCAGTCCACCAATTACTATTCCCTGAAAGATGGGTATCTAATGAAAGATGACTGCCTATGCATCACCCAGGAGATGAGGAAAAAGATTTTGGAGGAATGCCATGCACCTCCCTATGCTGGACATAGAGGAATTACAGCAACAACTCTAGCACTAGAGAGGTTTTTCTTTTGGCCAAGGATGCGGAAAGATATACATCAGTTTGTTACTGAATGCCTTACGTGTCAGAAAGTGAAGTACGATAGACGGAAGGCACCTGGCCTACTTATGCCTCTTCCCGTGCCTCAGGCACCATGGGAAAGTATTACAATGGACTTCATTTTTGATTTGCCAAGATCAAAGTCAGGGAATGATGGGATTTGGACTATCATTGATAGATTCAGCAAGCAAGCTCATTTCATTCTGGTTCGCAAAACCATAAAGGCAGATCATATGGCTGAGCTTTTCATGGCACATATCTTTAAGCACCATGGTATGCCTAAGTCCATTGTCAGTGATGGTACGTGGGTGACCAAGGTTCATTAGACTGGGAAAAGTACCTACCATTGGTAGAGTTTGCTTACAATAGTACAGTACACAGCTCTATAGGGAAAGCCCCCTTTGAGGTCATTTATGGAAAGGTGATTCTACCACCTATCCTAAGGACTAAGGATGAAATATTTGCAGCTGATGAGTCTATGAGAGACCTCCAAACAACTTATAGCCAAGTCCAGACAGCAATCGAAAGGTCTCAAGAGAAACATAAAAGAGCTGAAGATAAGCATAGGAGACAACTAGATCTCAAGGAAGGGGATTGGGTACTTTTAAAGTTCGAGAAAGCTAGGCTCCATAAGTTCAAAGGCAAACAGAAAGTGATCTCCTAGATATTATGGCCCTTTCAGGGTTATAGAAAGAATAAATGAGGTTGCATACAGGTTAGCATTGCCAGAGCATTGGAGGATTCACAATGCATTACATGTGAGTCTTCTAAAGAAATTCTAGGGGCCAGAGCCTACAAAGCCAATATCAAAGGATCCACCAGAAGTGGATGAATTGGAGAAGGTCCTTCAGCCAGAGCAGATTGTGTATCATACTGTACGCAAAGGCCCTCAGGGCAAGGAGTTTTACAGGTATCTTGTAAAATTCAAGAATTATACGGCATTAGATGCCAAGTGGATGGATGAAGACATGTTGTCCGATCATCCATAGCTTTTGGATGTTTACAAGGAAGCTTTTCACTTGAGGTCAACTGAATAGAAGCTGAGGGGATGTCACCACAATGCAAATATCCTAAGTCAAAGTATAGTTGGCCATTTATTTGATCATAATTAAAGAGTTTTCCATTTGTGTTAATTATGGTCAAAGAGTTTTTTTTTAATGGTCAAAGATACTTGACTCTGGTCAAGTACACTTGACTTCGGTCGGGGAGACTTGGCTTATTACCAAGAGGGTTATTTGCGGTTAACCAGAGAACCACAGAGCTGACTATGGTAAGAGAGTGTTGACTTCGGTCAACGAGACTTGGTTTATTGCCAAGAGGGTTAACTACGGTTAACCAAGATGTGCCAACTTCGGTTGGAGAGTTGTGCCAACTTTGGTAGGAGAGACTTGACTATAATTAAGGTGCCTCAACCCTTAGTCAAAGCCACTTAATTATAATCAAGAGCGTTGACTTCGGTCAACCGGAGAATAAATACATTTTTTTATATTTGTTATGTGTGCACATGTGTTCAGTGGGGACGCCCACCGTGACTAGAATTAGTCCACAATATGTTATTCGCATGCAAAGCGCTAACAATTAATGGGTGCCATGGTGGTGTGCTTTAATTAATTGTTGCAGGTACTACGAAGAGTAATTTTCCTAAGTGCTACAGGAGCCTAACAAGAGTCTAGGAGGCGGTTCGCGTGACCAAGTGCTTCGAAGGCTCCAGAGTTGCCCTTAGTGGCATGCAATTAGGAAAGTAATGTAGAGTTTGACAAGTGGCTTGTTGCCAAGAAAGAGAGCCTAAGAGCTCATGTAATGATTCATTCACGTTTGAATTTTGTATGAACAGCTTCCACGTTGAACTCTTGTACTCAGTTTTCTTTCAAGTAATAAAAACCTTCGGGGGGGTCTAGCCCGACGATTGTCTTGGGCCCTAGTGTATCTATTGAGAGAGGGAGAAAAAATGAGAGTGTCTTTGCTGTCTTTTACGAAGGAAGATTTCAATTCCTATGATGTGTTTTTGGTTGTTGGTAACAACACTGCAATTGCTTCATGCAGCAGGTCACAATTAAGGCAATGCCGGGTGGAAATACAGAGAGCAGAGGAAGGAAGTGCCGTACACTGAATACTACAGTCCAAAGCCTGGCCAAGCCTCTAGTGAGGGTAGAGCAGAACCAGTTATCTTCATGGGTGTGGAGAACAAGGTCATGGTAACAATAGCATGCTAAAACTTGAAGGAAAAGCCTAGATGCCCCTTTTTAGGGTTCGTTTGCATGAAGCAAAGTGGCACTGAAAAGGGTCTTGGTATGAAATTGTGGATGGATGGGCTCTTGGATAAAAAATTGCCTCCATCCTTGGAGAAACAAGTGATGGCAGCCAGCTATTTAGTGGAAAAGCTTGTTGCTAAACTTACATTGAGTGAGAAGTTCGTCACAACTCTTCTAACCTCAGATGTGAAGACATGGTCTAAAGCTAACTTTGAAAAGGACATCAAACATGAAGGCTTTTCCTTGATAATAGAGCACCTCATGAACCCCCCCTCAGATCCATCATCTGCATCTATGCACAATAAGATCATGTCTGTAGCCTGGGCCTTGTATAGGATGGATTGTTGGATGTGATAAGAACCATGGTAAAGCAAGACATACACACACTCATTGGTAGCAAGATGGAGAGATTGCTCAGGGACGAGGCTACAGAAAAGGACTTTTCCAGCTTGCTAAAAGCAATAAAGCAACGGGTGTCAATCTCGACGAAGTCTCAGGAGGGCAGGTTGAGAGTGAGATTGAAAGGCTTCTCAAACAAAGGTTTCTCCGATTTTTCTACATGGATCCCATGGGGTAGTTCATCATCTACCAAGATTACTCTAAACTATGACATTGAAGAGATTCAAAAAGAAATGGTCACATGGACAACTGTTGAGTTGATAGTAGATAAGAGAGACTTGGACCAACTTTCTGTGGGGATGTCATAGTAGCTAGTCCCTGCTATGCATGATGGAGTTTATGGTTTTCAACCTTGTGAGTGACTTTCATGAGATTGAAACTACACTATGTTGTGTTTTTAGAGGATGAGTTTGGGAATGTTCCTGGATTCATCTAGGTATATGCTTCTACTATATTAGTGGACATGCAAATTTCACCTTGTGAAGTTTTCGTCCAAGTTGTAGCCTGCTGGTATTGTGATAATTCTTTCTATCTTAAATGGTGCATTGCCCTATCAGCTAGATTTAGATTTAGATGGTTGTTGGGGAGAGACTAAAATGAAAATGTTTATAGACTTCACAAGCAGTTGTAGCTTGAATGAAGAGATTTTGGACTAACTTTTGATTAGCCTTCTCCTTTAGTGCTAACCTTCGTCATGGCTGAGTCTGCCCTTCACCTCCGGAGTGCCGACAAAAACTCAGTACAAAGACTTTGTATAAATGGATGCTCAAGTATGTGTGGGTGTGTGGATTTGTATGTGTGAGAGCATATTTTTATACTATGGTCTACACCCACTGTTGGGCGTTGATGACGTCAGTGGGGATGTCTCCACACATAATACTAGCCACAGCTTTATGCTAGACTTGAAGTTGGTGGTTGCCCAAATAAGCACAAGAGATTGGGCTCCTGTAGATTCAAAGCGAATAGCCATGAGGCTCAGCTTGATCAGAGTCCATCTAGAAAGTGCTCTTAGGCTTGGCAACTACTTGGATGGAATGCCGCTTGTGAACTTTGATAGTCAGGAGGAGTTGAAAGATGAGCCCATACATGTAGCAGGTCAGACTCTGACAATTATGGATGCGGGTTTGGAGCTTGCGGTAGAATCGAATGAGGCTGTGGGAGTTATACTGAGCCCCTTGGAGGCATTTGCCAAAGTTTTCCAACACAAAGGAACTGATGAGTTATCATCATATGTAAGCTTCCTAGCTAGTGTGGTTGAGATGAGGAGAAATAGGGTGCTTGCATGGTTACAATACTTAAGATTTTCCAGAAGATAGTGATCTCCAGAAGCTACAGCTAGAAATACTTGCCTGACTATCTGAGATGAAAAACAAACTTGTCCTCTGTTCTTGCAAATGCCAGAGTTGCTTTTTGAAATGCATCCTAGAGAAAGGGCATACCTCTGATCACTCTTGCCTAGGATGCCACAATTGCAGAGAAGAATGCACCTTTTGTGTTGAGGAATATAAAGAGCAGGTGTTTGACCAGCTTGATCATGGCTGCATGGTACTCACATGCAATGACCCTACTGGGCATGATGGAACCCATGATTGCAAGTGCTGGAAGCACACCTGTGGCAGACCTTGTGTACTCTTTGCAAAGGCATCCAACTGCAGTAAGACTTGCTCCTTAAGGGTCCACCATGAAGGTGACCATCATTGCAATTCTCGACAGCACATATGTGGCATGAAGTGTGCACTACCCTCTTGCAACAATGATTGTGTGTTTCTCTTGGAGTGGGGTGACCATGAAAGGCATGCCTGCCATGAAAAATTCAGCCCTATGTAGTGCTGTATGTAGGGGTCAGGGGTGTGCCATGTGCAAAGAGACACGCAGCTTCCATGGCAAAATGGGGAATTTTGACTATGAATATGTGTCAGCGCAATTCAAACAATGTAAATCCTGCTACATAATGATCCATCCATTGGAAAGGTGCCATGGCAGCCCTCATACCAACAAGAATGCAGTGCATTTCTGTGATGTGAGGAATGGCCTTGCAGTGCATCATGCACATCTCAGCCTTGCTAGACTCTGCGTGCATATTTCCTCATCTTCAATGTCGATGTCTTCTTCTTCAGACACAAACTTCATCTTAGTCATGTTGCCATGCACCGTCTTATGTAAACCTCCATGCCCAAAAGGAAGCTGATAGTAGTAATCACAAGCAGGACAAGAGGACATACTCATTTGGTGCCATGTCCAGGTGAAACTGGAGGGTGTTGCACAGAGAAGTTGTTCAACGGATGTTACACAAAGTTCATGTTGACTCTGTGCCAACATGAACTTATGAAGAAAGGGAATGTGATACAACTTTGTGTTACAACTTTGTGATACAACTTTGTGTTACCACTTTGTGTTACAACTTTGTGTAACAACTTTGTGGTACGACTTTGTGTTACGACTTTGTGATACGACTTCGTGTTACAACTTTGTGTAACAACTTTGTGTACAAAAATTAATTTACATAAGAGAGTATTTAAAGTAATTTTTTAAAAAATAGAAAAGAAGAAAGCAAAAGAGAAGAAATCAAAAGGGAAGAACAAAGGCAGTTCCATTTCATGAGCCAAGGGCCATCCGGTACCAGGCTTTTGCCGATACAAATGAATCCATTGTCGAGAGAGGGATTTTTTGGATCACCAAAGACAATTGGATTGCAGAGTCTGTTTGACAGCAGGGAGGAACCATTTGGGCAAAGGAATCCATTTAGAGAACAAAGATTCTTTGATCAAAGCAGCACTAATCCGTTTGTACAAGAGAATCTGACTAAACGACTCAATGCAGAGAGGCAACCAATAAGTGAACCAAATCCGAGAATCTAGCAACATGATAAGTGAAGCGAATTTGAGAATCCAGCAGAACCCAATAAGTCAAGCACGTATGGGAATCTAGTAGAACTCAGTGAGTCAAGCAAATTAGAGATTCTAGTAGAACTCAGTGAATACAAGCAAACAAGCAGGTACTAATCCAGTAGGAGGACACAATCTGATGATGAATCTAGCGAGACCACCGAATCTGTCAATAACACCAATTTTGCAGGTTCCCCTGATGAATCCAAATGCTGCAAGATTGAAGTGCAAGTTTGTAGAGTTTAAGGGATGCAAAAAGGATGATCCGGAAAGCCATGTGGCACAATTCGAAACACGATGGCAAGCCAGTGGTTTTGATGCAGTGTTTGGTGATGCGAAAAAACTGCAACAATTTGCAGGTACTTTGATTTGGTTCATATGGTGTGGGCCATTTCCCTAATTATGTAGAGATGAGGGTGGCTTTTTCGGACCGTTTTTGGAAGTAAAAGACCCCAAATGATATAAGGAAAAAACTAAGAGAATTGAGACAAAAGAACTGCTAGTGGAAAATTATGCGTAGAAGTTTTGCAACCTCAATGCAAGATTACATGTGGATGAAAGACCCACAATGGAGACCCTGGCATAAAATACATGCATACTTCTGCTCTAGATAGTAGCATGGTTGGATTACCCAATGAATCATGGGATCCACAACTCCCTCTGTGCCATGAATGAGTGCATTGGCAATGGTTAGTGCTCTTTTACTTGCCTACTGTGACCTTTAGAACAACCTGTGGTATGGATACCATGCATGAACCCTCAGTTCTAGTTGTCCTAGCATCCGCCATTCTTACATCCATGCCAGTAGAGGCTTATAGAATAGCTTGACACTGCCAATTGTCCCTTGGGTTCCCGCATGCCCTTGGAGTCATGGACCTTCTAGACTTGTAGCACTAGGACATTTTGATGGACATCCATATCCGACTTACATTGGTGCTCCTAGAAATACAAAGACCAACTCCTATGATTGCACCACATGGTATTTTGCACCTAAACTGTCCAATTCCTAGAAAAGAGCCTGCCTATGTAGCTCCACCTCCCACCATAGAACCAATAATTCCATCCTTCATTGTGCAAGAAGACCTATTAGACTTTGCAGAGAGGTTAGTGTTGGCATGCGCCTGCGCTCCCACTTGTGCATTCACACACAATGTGGCCAAAGCATAAGATTGAGCTTGCATCAAATGACATGTGGGTGCATTACCACCATCAAATGCCTGATCCACAAGAAAGTGCACCCCAAAAATATTCCATAACGCATTGTTGTTGTATGTCGCATGGCAGTGCATTCTAGGACCCCTGTGCATTGCTCTTTCCGCTGTCTAATCTCGAGATATGTAAATAGGCTCACTTGTCTATGAACACCATTCATGTTAGGGTTAGGATTTTATAGTCAAGTATAAAAGGCTTTTTTGTTCACTTGTTTGGGCTTTCGCCATTTGCTAGGTTTGAGAAATACAATTGCTAGGTTTGAGAACTACAAAAAGAGCTTCTTCTTCTTCTTCTCCACCTCTTGTCTATGGATTCTCCCTTCTTACTCACACACACACACACACACACACACCCCTAGTGGCCAAATCATCAAGTCTCAAAAGGCATGGTGTATTGTTGTGCTCCCATTTTGGTGCATTTTGTCGGTCATTGAGAAGCTCGGTGGCCATGAATGTGGTCTCTAATTTGATTTACTAAGCCCCATGGTAGCTTTTCCCTTCCTCTCCCAACGATTTTGAAGACACCTGCTGGTTCAAAATCAAGAAATGGAAGTGAGGCAAGCCCTACACTTGCAGAGGCCTTGATGCTCCTGCGAAAAAAATGAGACAAAAGTTTGAAAGAGGTAAATTCAGTTGGCCATTTCCTTTCTTTGGTAATGATGGATGCGTCTTGTGTCCATTTACTAATTGATTGTTCTTGCAAAAGAAACTACCATGACAATTTAACCTACAACAAAGAATGACACTGGTCAAGATGCAAGGGAAGGTGGTGCTACTTCCAAGGACAAAAAATGCTTGCCTTCCTAGTTGTTTCTATCGGAAGCTAGTATTGTAAAAAAGAAATCTTTCAAAAGACTATGGCTACTTTTGGTTTTGTAATATCCCACCGACAATCATTTTTAATGGAATTTTGTGTGCTTCAATGTCTTCTCTTCTAGCCCATTATCCAATAAAGTTGTCAAGATTGTGCATTATAATGTAGCACTTTGACATATGTTCCTCGTACTCCCTATCCTATACATCATGAATATGTAGCCTTGATTGTACAAGTAGTTGTAAAATAATGTCGTGTGTCCTGATACAGTGATTTATGTTATGGACTATTGCTAGAAGCTGCCATGGGGAGTGAAGGGTATGGCAGTCCTCCTGGACGCTTGCAAGGACAATGGTTTTAGCTTGGACTTGTATCGTGCAGCCGGAGATGTATTGTGTGCCATAAAAGCTACAACAATAGGGTGTGATACACATGGCTCACAAGAGGAATGCATGGATGCATATCAGCAAAGCTATGAACAAGAGGTGAGTGTTGAGGATTCCTCAGAAGGCACATAGTTTTTTGCCCCAGACTTTTCCTGGAAGTTGCCATGGGGATAGAGAGGGATGTCAGTGATCCTAGAATCTTGCAAGGGGCATGGCTTGTACAGAATTGCCTTTTTTACATGGTGAACCTTGTATTTAAGTGCAGCTACCTTGAAATGTCACTTGATCTCTCAAGCTCTTCAGTGGAGCACCTCTTGAAATGTGATACCAGAATGAGAGTCTCTCTCTTTATATAGAAGTGGGGAGGGCTAGGGTTTGCACCATTGTGGGATAAGTCTCTTAAGTTTGCATAGGAGAGCCCGTGGGATACAAGGTACGAAAAAGTTCATAAATGAGTCAAAAAGAACCCGATGAAGGTACCATCTGGTGCAAAATGATGCTGAGAACCAATACAATCTTTCATCAGCTACATTGATTGAGTACATGTTTTCACTCAATAAGTGGCACTTTACACTTGTTGTTGCATCACACGTGCAAATGTCTTTTTTGAAGGATGCTATAAACCAATTACGATAGGTTTCTTTTGGTGTGCATGGAGCAAAGTACAATTGCAGATGTGAAATTTGTGGTTTAGGTGAAAGTTGCAACGCAATTGTGAAAACTTTCACAAGCATAATTGTGCTTTGGGAATCTGTCCTTTGCCCGAAGGCAATCTGTGCTAGCTATGATGCCCTTAAGTGCTTGATGGGAAAATGCTCTTCATGTGGAGCAAGAAAAATGGCATGTTGCCCAAGGGAGGAATCATTTACTGCATGTACCGTGTCTGTAAAGATATTTGTGGATGTCCAAGTTGGAACCACAATTGATGGGAAAAAGAAGAAAAGGAAAGTTCTTTTATTCAAAGAGATGCAATGAAGGGAGATTTTGGTAATGTTTAAGGACCGCTTGAGAAATTTTGTAAATCATAACTTTGTCTATAGATGGCAGGCATAGCAATTCAAGGAGAGTCTTGTTTGCTTCCCCAAAGAGGTGGTAGTATTTGTCATGGATTTTGTAGATAACTACACTTTCAAAGAACAAAACGAGATCCAATCCATGCATTGGCACTCCAACCAAGTTACAACCTTTGTCCAAATTACGTATTGTAGGCATCGTCCACAAATATTAACACTTCTATCTATTCGATGATAGGATGCATGACACTCTTTTTATTCAACATTGCTTTATGTTCCATTATAAATGGCTGAAAGGTCAAGGCATTCAGGTCAACGAACATTAGGTGTGGTCAGATGAAGCATCCTCATAGTTCAAAGCAAAGAGGCATTTTTACTTCGTTGCTTGATATGGCACAATGACAGGAATGAAAATGGCAAATAATTATTTTGGTTCAAGACATGGAAAGGGTGAACATGATGGTGTAGGGGCTGTTCTTAAAAGGCATCTCACTCATGAGCAGCTAAAGCCAAATGGTGCAAAGCTCCAATGTATAAAGGAAGTGGTGTTGTTTCTAAGAGAGACATTGTCCGAAGGGGCTGATGCCACATACCCCTCAAAGGCTCGACCTATTACCTGAGTGTTTTGTGAAATAAAGGAAGGTGATGTGGATAGAAGTAGGAATTGGGATTGTAAAGCTGTGCCTAATTCATGTGAGTTGTATTGTGTGTCATACTATTCTTTAACAAATGGAATAGCTTTAAGGTGCAAGCCATTTTCATGTTTTTGTAGTGCCTGCTGCAAGGAAAATGGAGCAGGTGTTCCAATACATCACACGTGCCGTTTTGGGAGTATGTTACCCTAGAACCCTAAGAGAATATCATTGAAGATGAGGATGAAACTGATGATCCAGCATTTGAAGATGAGGACAAAACTGATGATCCAACATTTGAAGGACACCGTGATGCCTTGAGTGATGCACTTTGTGTTGGTGATAATTTTGCTATTATAGCTCCTCCTAACAATGAGCTTGTGGATTTTTATATTCTAAAATACACATGGGGGAAGAAAAATACAAATGTTCCACTTGAAGATGCCTAGGGGAAATGTTTGTGGTCAAGGCTCATTTGTAGTCAGGGGACTTTGGTACAATCAAACTCAAGGAAATCCATACAAGTATAGGCTTTTAATGTTGGAGCTTGAAGTCTTCATCGAGTCCAATCTTGTCAGAGCTATCAAGTTTACAATTGAGCGAGAAGGAAGTGTGAGACCATATGTATTGTCCTCTGAAGTGTATGAAGCTGTTTATAACAACATTCCATTTGATATGTAGAACAAGCATCATGTAGTACAATGATATCACATAATCTGATAAATTTTAGCGTAGATAAAAAATAGGAACAAGTGTAGGATACCTCTTACTTGCTTGATAACTTCCATTAAATGAAATACATTATGTTCTCTATTTCAGTTGGTTCTTTTCATGACATTGATCTCATTTGCAAGACATGAAAATGGAGCACTTAATGCAGAATAGGTTTACACATTTGTGATGACTAGGCATCCACATTTCAATGCATGGAGTCAAGGTGCCTCATGCTATCCTAGTGTCAAAGAAGAGGGTTAATACTATGAGCAATGCCATTGTATGTGGTTGCTATCAATTTTCCCCAGAGTATGTGATCTCTCTCACGATGCTAGCTACCAGCTAGTTTATGGCTTGCTACCACCTAGGTAAAATTATGTGTGGTGGTAGCTACCACCTATTATGTTGGTAGCTACCACATGGCAAAAATTATGCTCTCTGTTGTGGTGGTAGCTACCACCTGGAAAAAATTATGCTCACTTTTATGATGGTATGTACCTCCAACTCAACTGCTAGCAACCACCTAGCATAAATTCAGGTCTATGTCATGATGCTATCTACTAGCTAATTAATTGATTGACTAACTCAAACCCCTTCCAAGAAAAACATGTACACAAACAATACTAAGATTCTAGAATTCTCAATCTTTCAATAAGTTGTGCATAACCATGTTAAGATATCGAGCTCCACTCGCGATATGCCAGGGTGACCGTTGTGCATTTATGTCACCGACTTGTTAGCTACAGATGCGGTTGGTACACCGCCCACGAATAATAGCTGAATGACAGCTATCCTTATCTACACTAGTTTGTGGCTCAGTTAGTATGCCACCTTAGTTAGTTGAGTTTGGTTTTGAGACCCACATATAGGATTCTTCTATTTCTTTGTACAAGAGTTCTTTTGGCTTTCACAACTAAGAAGAGGAAAACTGTTTTCAACCTCCACCTTTGTGTGTATTCCCCCATTGTGTACATGAGAAAGCCACAAGTGAGACTCCTTCCCTCTCTCCCACTATCTTCACATGGTATCAGAGCCTTGTTCGTGGTAAGGAGCTCAACAAAGCAAACCAAGTTCATGATGTCCTGGTAAGAGGACCAGTGTTGCTTTCCTTTTCGAGTTTGGGAGCAAATCTCTGCAGGTAGCACAGCCGGAAGTGCAAGAGTGCACTATCTTAGATTGAGACGCCCTTCGCGATGTGGCGAGAGGGCAGTATATGCTGCAAGTGTAGGCGAAGCCCTCAGTGACTTTATTTTTCTGATTCGAGGCCTGTTTTGAAGGCGGAAGTTCTTCGCAGGCACTCAGAAAAAGGCCCTATTTTTGATGTGCGACCACTACTCTGCTGGTCGGTGAAAAGTTGCTACAGAAATTGCATCGTATGCCTCTGTGCAGAGATATTGGGAGTTGCAGAATCATCCTTGTTGCCTGTTGATGCAAAATCATCACTAGGAAGTGAATGTGTGATCAAATACCACTTTCGTCAATTTTGCAGATCTGCCTGTGTGAGGCAAAAGCTGTGTTTTTTGCAGTGACAGAATATTTTGCAATGTTTTGTAATGGCGCCTGATTCTCTTTCACAAATTGTCACTGAAAAGCTTGACAAGAACAACTTCCAGGCATGGAAGTTTAGAATGACGAATTTCCTTATGGGAAAAGGCTATTGGGAGTTCATTACAGGAAATGAAGAGGAACCAGTTCTTCCTAATGTTCCCAATCAACAGGAAATGCAGGCATTCAAATGATGGAATGAGAGAGCCAGAAAAGTTATGTACTGGCTTTCTATCAGTATTTCGGATTCTATGATTGTGCATATTCAGGATGCAAGTACGCCAAAGGAGGCATGGGATACCTTGGCAAAAATGTACAGCACAAATATGCAAGCCAGGAAAATGCAGCTCAAGCAGGAGTTGCACAATGTGCAGAGAGAAAATTTTAGCATCAATGACTACCACATAAAGGTGAAGAAAATTGCAGATGCACTTGCTTCCATTGGGTCACCAGTGGAAGATGATGATCTAGTTTCTGTGACCTTGAATGGTCTACGAAAGGATTATGCATAGTTTTGGACATCCATTGCAGTCCGTGAAAAAT
The DNA here is from genome assembly GCF_047967505.1 of Dipteris shenzhenensis. Lineage (NCBI taxonomy): Eukaryota > Viridiplantae > Streptophyta > Polypodiopsida > Gleicheniales > Dipteridaceae > Dipteris > Dipteris shenzhenensis. Next base: position 15,337,693 of record NC_141623.1, on the reverse strand, counting down.
TTCCTGATTTGGAGTTGTTTGCTCTTCTAATTTCTGAAGAGCAGAGAAATGGGGGTGCATCTTCTTCAGGCGGAACTTCAAAAGAAACTGTCTTCTACTCAAATGCTAGAAGAGGTAGAGGCAGAGGTAGAGGAGGCTGATCTGGAGGCCGTGGTAGAAATCAAAATATGCAGCAAACTCAAGAAAACCAGTCCTATGGAGGACGCGGTAACTCTAGAGGCAGGGGGAGCCAAAGAGGCCGTGGTGGATGGCAGAGAGGCCAAAATGCAAACAGCAATGTTGAATGCTACTACTATGGTAAAATGGGTCATATGGCTAAAGACTGCTACAAAAAGCAGAATGACATTATGAATGGAAAATTGCAGCAAGGCAATTATGCATCTTCTAGCAGACAGGGTGATGACAGAAATGAGCATCTATTTATGGTGCAGCACATGACCAATTCTGTGACAAGTGCAGAAGAATGAAATAATGTGTGGTATGTTGACTCAGGTGCATCAAACCACATGATAGGTCATGCAGAATGGATGCAGGATGCAAGGAAAACAGAAAAACCAGGATTTGTGGAGACTGGTGATGATACTGCACATCCTATTGTGCAAATTGGTAAAATTCCTTTGTCTATGCAGGATGAGAAAGCCACAAGTGAGACTCCTTCCCTCTTTCCCACTATCTTCACAACCCATGCAATACACACTTTCATCAACAGAATATTAAATACCACATGTTGATAGAATACCAAAAAAGCACCATTTATTCATGTATAAGTGAAATACATTGCCTTTTTCATTTACAAAAAGTAATTACAAAAACTATCAACAAATTGTAAGCTTTTTTGTTACATTGTGATATTACTCCAAGTCCTGCCAATGCTTCATTAAATACATGGACTCCATATCCTTTTCATTACATAGGATATTCTACTGCACATATGCTCTTGGATCTTCTACTTCTTTCCATTTAAGCAGCCATGGCAATAGAGCATTGGTGAGGAAGAAAGAGTCCTGCTCATCATCCGTTGGGTCGAGCGATGTCAGACAGTTCATTGACCAAGATGAATTCAACATATTCTTATACTTGGTGTCATCAACTAGCAACACCTCATATGTTCTCCACTTAGGATGCCTTGCAATCAAGTCCTTCACACGTTTCATGAAGACTAGCTTGTTGTGGTTCTTTTGATCCAAGCCTAGCACTTGCGCGAGTGTGAAAGATGCCTCCATACAATCCTCTTGTGACAAGATAGCACTCCAAATACTTGGATGCAAGTTCTCAAAGAAATCTTCCAGTGTGTGTTGAATATTATTTTTCATGAAAGATGACCATAAGCATAGAATAAACTCTCTAGAGTAAGAATGAACAAATAGCTCCACATCAGGCTGAACGATGTTTCCAATGATGTTTAATCTGGTCACCTTTGGAGATGTACAGATAAACCCTTTGGTCACCATACTTCAAAGCTGAATTTGTTCCTGATTACCAACTAAATTGCCTTTCTGAGTTATGGCTGCTCTCACTCAGTGGCAGCAAGTAGTAGCTTCCACTTAAATAATTGCCTCGCTTAGTGGCAGCAAGTGGTAGCTTCCACTAAAATAATTTCCTCGCTTAGTGGTAGCAAGTGGTAGCTTCCACTCAAATAATCAATGTAGCTAATGAAAGAATCTCCAAAGTTACATTCTTTAATAGGATTTGAATCTTGAGTGCAACATGTTCCCTCCAATTATGATCAATCTGGTCACTGTTGGAGATATATAGATAAACCCTTTAGTCACCACACTTCAAAGCTAACTTTGTTTCAAATTGCCAACTAAATTGTATTCTTGAGTTATGGCTTCTCTCGCTTTGTGGCAACAAGTGGTGGATTCCACTAAAAACATTGCCTTGCTTAGTGGCAGCAAGTGGTAGCTTCCACTCAAATAATTGCCTTGCTTAGAGGCAGCAAGTGGTAGCTTCCACTAAGATAATTGCCTCGCTTAGTGGCAGCAAGTGCTAGCTTCAACTCAAATAATTACCTAATACATGGTATTTACCACAGAATCATTTGGTAGCTACCACATATGGATTTAATGGACTGGTAGATCTCTTGGCATTGTCACTAGTGGTAGCAACTGATAGCTACTGGTGACAATTGGTAGTAAGTGCTAGCAAGGGCTGCATTTTTGTTGCTCTAGCTTAGTGGCAGCAAGTGGTAGCAAGTGTTGCATTTGTGTTGCTCCCTCTTAGTGGTAGCAAGTGGTAGATGCACTCAGTAGCAAATGGTATCTTCCACTCAAGCAAATGGTATCTTCCACTCAAGCAATTAGCCACCACCCATGGTAATGGCAGCAATGGGCACCTAATGACAGCTATCATGCCAATTGGTGGTGGGGCTACCACTTGCTACAAGAAAGAGAGCACTCATACTTAACAGACGTGGTAGCTACTACTCAATTATTTCTTAACCGCTTACAAAGCTCCTACTTGAGTACTACTGGTAGCACTCAATAGCTAAGTGCCAGCAATGGATGCCTAATGAGGATAGATACCAATTCATTTATTGGTGGTGGCTTTGACTTGCTACAACAATCACAACACTCATAGTTAATAGAGGTGGTAGCTAGTAGTTAGCTATTATGTAACCACCACTCAATTAACTCCAAATTGAGTGCTACTAGCATCACTTGGTAGCTAATTGCATCATTCAGTAAGTAGTCATAGCAATTCCTAGCAATTCAGGAAATGGTAGCCACCCTATGGCTACCCAAAGGTAGAGCAATGATCGACTAACAACACAACAGTAATGAATAGGTACTTATTCGCAACAAATCATAATGGTAGCTACCATGTAGTCAATGGTAGCTAACATGTATCTAACAAAAAAAGAACCTAAAAGCCACCATCATCTTGTTAGTAGCATAACATAGAGAAGTAAGGAATGAGCTGATGATTCTTGAAGGGATACAACCTGATGGAATATCACCAACCCAAGGCTGCTCAAGAAAATGCACTGGGTGTTGCGTGCAAGTCTTTCTCCCTGTATGCTTTTGACAGACATCCTTCTTATTGGGAGAGACATGTCTATTACTGATCCAAAATGATAGCACTAACTCCTTCACCTCTTTTGTAATTGCACCCTTTCTGCATGGTTATCATTCACACAAATTCTGCATGGTTATCATTCACACAAATGTAGTGGTATCATCTCCTAACACATTTGAGATCATTTGAGATCTAGCAACATAGAAGTTCCTATGATGCACACCTAGAAGTCTTGATGCCACCACAATATTTGGTTTCTTGGCTTGGGCTTTGGTATTCATAATCATCATCTTGCTCGCCCTCTTCAAAAACAACTCTTTAGAGCTTTTGGGATTTTTCATGTACTTGAGGGTGTTTTGAAGGCTTCTTATCAATAAACCTTGTTCATGATCCACAACTGCCTGTGAACATGAACCCTGTAGCTCTCGAAATACTGGGTGCTCAATAACACTCCTGGAAATTTCAACCTTTGCCTCCTCATGTAGACCTTGTGTACATCGCCGCTTGAAGTACCTCACAACATCAAGATAAATCTTTCGGTGCTTTACAACATTCAAGTCCATGGAGTTTGCTTGCAGCTTCACTTTAAGTTGGTATTCATGCTTTCTCTTTGCCTCATACTCCTTAGTAAGAGCTTGTTTGCATGTCCCACATTCTAGTGAGCCACTGTATTGGCACACAGTGCATAGGTTCATCTTGGTATGCATTTTTGCAACGAAAACAAACAAAGAGGAAACAAGCTCCCCACGATAGTGATTATTGTATAGTTGCAATAGTGAGGAGTAGTCCTTTTTTCTTTTGTAGAGAAATGATAGCATTTGTATTTATAATTCCTAAATGGTCATAACATTCAGTACACAAGCCATACACTCTCTTACCACATTTTTTCCATGCCTGCATAGTGGTTTATGCCAAATGCCTTCAAAGCTTAGGTCTCTGGTGTGGAGTTTCATGACACAAAGAAATAACGATAAGTTTTACAAAACAAACTAGCCAAAGTTGTAGAACTGGAAATGAGTGCGAGCTGAATAGAAAGGTGCAAACGTCTCATTTTGATGATGTTCCGAGAGAATGCTACTAATGATGTTTCTATGCACACCGATGCACAGTGGAGAGGTCTTGGAGAGGGAAGATTGTGTGGAGAGGGAACAGTGTGAGGTGGATGTGCAGAGAGAACATATAGATCTAAGCGATAGATCACGTCTAAGAGAGAGATCATGTATGAGAGAGAGAGATTTGAGTTGCAGATGAATATGCAGACAGAGAATCCCCAACAGAGTGGGAGAATTCAAACCATGGGGCGAGAGAATTCATACCTTCCTGGCAGCTTAGAAACTTGAGAAATTTTGATCTGATCCAATTGGTTGCACAAAGGGTTGTGTATAGGTAAGGTCAGTACTAGCGCTTTGATAATATAGCTTTGCAAGATATTTCTATTTGTTCTTTCACTACAAAAAGGTTTTTCTAGACTGCAAGTCATGAGAGGTTAATTATATGAAATGTGGCAGATTTTTGGCATTTTTGAAAGAAGGTGGGCATGTGCTTTCTCTCCCAATTTCATGACCCCACAACCATGTATACCCCCGATATGCATTTATAGACACAAAAATAAACGCTTGTCGAACAGACAGATGCGTATATAGCATTTTCTCTCTAGGTGGGAGTTAGAAAATTGTCCCTGGTGGATTGACATGACTAGTGGTGACTATTTGGAGAAAGAGAGAGAGAGAGAGAGAGAGAGAGGCATGCTCTCATTAGGGGAGAATTGGGGTCTCAAAAGGGCCTCATAAGGAATGGATTAAGAAATGGATTAGTCCTAATGAAAGGGCCAAGGTAGGTCCCAAAAAGTCCTAACCCCCCCTCACCTAGGTGAGTTAAACCCACAAGTGACCCCACCTCTTACAATTGTACACAACTATTACTCCTAGGTGGGAACCAAAAAATTCAAAATTCAAAAATTCAAGTTTTGAATTCCCTCCCTCCTTCTCTCTCCTCCCTCCCTCCCTCCAACAAAGTGCATGCATGTGTAAAAGGAACGTAAATCGTCTTTGTTGAGGTAATGAAGGCTTTCGCCTTCATTGGGGGTTGTAGGGTTTAGGAGGAGTTTAAGGGTTAGAAGGAGGTTTCAAGGTTTAGAAAGAGTTCCAGGGTTTAGAAGGAGGTTCCAGGGTTTAGAAGGAGTCCAGGGTTAGAAGGAGGATCCAAGGTTCAGAAGGAGGTTCCAAGGTTTAGAAGGAGGTTCCAGGGTTCAGAAGGAGTCCAGGGTTAGAAGGAGGATCCAAGGTTCAAAAGGAGGTTCCATGGTTTAGAAGGAGGTTCCAGGGTTTAGAAGGAGGTTCCAAGGTCAGGGTAGAGTACATGGTGGAGAACTCGTCTCCCTCGTAGATCATGGAGCTTTAAGGGTTGAGGAACAAAGGGTTTAGGGGAGCATAGGAGTGGGAGAGGAAGAAGGTGTAAGAGCATGGGGGAGGGAGGAGCAGGAGGGAGGAGGAGGAGAGAGGAGGAGGAGGAGGAGGAGGAGGGAGGAGGAGGGAGGAGGAGAGGGAGAGGGTGGGTTGCAAGGTTGGAGGAGAGGGGAGGAGAAGTTGCAAGGTTACGACATGCTTTTGGACATGGAGTGCAAGGAAGCATGGACACTTGAGACAAATGCTTGGAATACCAAAGTAGACTCAACACAATGCCCCAAAGAGTGTGGGCTTCATTCCATTATGGGGTATTTATACAAGTTGGAGAGCTTCTCTCTCTGCACAAAGTTGTATCACAAAGTTGTAACACAAAGTTGTAACATTCTCTTTCTATATGTAGAAGTTGTAACACAAAGTTGTATCACAAAGTTGTAACACAAAGTTGTAACACATTCTCTTTCTACATGTAGAAGTCGTATGTAGAAGTTGTAACACAAAGTTGTATCACAAAGTTGTATCACAAAGTTGTAACACAAAGTTGTAACACAATCTCTTTCTACATAAGTTCATGTTGGCACAGAGTCAAAGGAACGTAAATCATCTTTATTGAGGTAATGAAGGCTTTCGCCTTCATTGAGGGTTGTAGGGTTTAGGAGGATTTTAAGAGTTAGAAGGAGATTCCAGGATTAGAAGAACGTTCCAAGGTTTAGAAAGAGTTCCAGGGTTTAGAAGGAGGTTCCAGGGTTTAGAAGGAGTCTAGGGTTAGAAGGAGGATCCAAGGTTTAGAAGGAGGTTTTAGGGTTTAGAAGGAGGTTCTAGGGTTTAGAAGGAGGTTCCAAGGTCAGGGTAGAGTACATGGTGGAGAACTCATCGCCCTTGTAGATCATGGAGCTTTAAGGGTTGAGGAACAAAGGGTTTAGGGGAGCATAGGAGTGGGAGAGGAAGAAGGTGTAAGAGCATGGGAGAAAGAAGAGAGAGGAGGGAGGAGGAGGAGGGAGGAGGAGGAGAGAGGAGGAGGAGGAGGATGAGGAGGAGGAGGAGGAAGGAGGAGGGAGGAGTAGAGGGAGAGGGTGGGTTACAAGGTTGGAGGAGAGGGGAGGAGGAGTTGCAAGGTTACGACATGCTTTTGGATGTGGAGTGCAAGGAAGCATGGACACTTGAGACAAATGCTTGGAATACCAAAGTAGACTCAACACAATGCCCCAAAGAGTGTGGGTTTCATTCCATTATGGGGTATTTATAGAAGTTGGAGAGCTTCTCTCTCTACACAAAGTTGTATCACAAAGTTGTAACACATTCTCTTTCTATATGTAGAAGTTGTAACACAAAGTTGTATCACAAAGTTGTAACACATTCTCTTTCTACATGTAGAAGTTGTAACACACAAACTTGTAACACAAAGTTGTAACACAAAGTTGTATCACAAAGTTGTATCACAAAGTTGTCACACAAAGTTGTAACACAATCTCTTTCTATATAAGTTCATGTTGGCACAGAGTCAACTGATAGACAGCCAGTACATAACTTTTCTGGCTCTCTCATGCCAACCTTTAAATGCCTGCAACTCCTATTGATTGGGAACATTAGGAAGATCTGGTTCTTGTTCAGCTCCAGTAATGAACTCCCAACAACCTTTTCCCATAATGAAATTCATCATTCTAAACTTCCATGCTTGGAAGTTGTTATTGTGAAGCTTTTCAATGACAATCTGTGAAAGAGCATTAGACGCCATTACAGAACACTACAAAAACATTATGTCACTGCAAAAAACACAACTTCTGCCTCACAAGGGCAAATCTGCAAAATTGACTACCCTCTCACCCCACCGCGAAGGGCGTCTCACTCTGAGACAGTGCACTCTTACACTTTCCGGTTGTGCTACCTACAGAGATTTGCTCCCAGACTCAAAAAAGGAAAGCAACATTGATCCTCTTACCAAGACACCACAAACTTTGTTTGCTTTCTTGAGCTCCTTACCACAAACCGAGCTCTAATACCATGCGAAGAGAGTGGGAGAGAAGAAAGGAGTCTCACTTGTGGCTTTCTCACATACACAATGGGGGAATACACATAAAGGTGGAGGTTGAAAACAATTTTCCTCTTCTTAGTTGTGAAAGCCAAAAGAACACTCTTAATACAAAAGGAATAAGTGAACCCTATATGTGGGTCTCAACCAAACTCAGCTAACTGAGGTCTGTAGGATTGACGTAGCTTGGACTGCTGCTGTCAATTATATTTGGCTTTGGTGGAGGTTGGAGGTCACATCCCTCACTGCCTTCTCTTGAGCTTAGTTCGTGCCACTTCCTTAGCCTCTTTCTCATCTATTTGTGTTGAAAAAGCCCTGACCTTTATGGCGGTTACCTGGAAGTGGTCTTCAATTGCTACTACACTTTTGCTCTTACAGTTGCCATCCTTGCGACTGGACTGAATGTTTCTTCATAATCAATGCCATATGTCTATGTATACCCCTTGACAACTAATCTTGCCTTGTATCTGCTCACAAAACCATCTGCATTGTGCTTCACCTTATAAACCCACTTGCAGCCAATTGCATTCTTGTCTTTAGGCAAAGGCACCAATTCCCATGTAGCATTTGCTTCCAAGGTATCCATTTCTTCATCCATGGCTTTCTCCCATTTTTCTTTTCCCATGGCTTGCTCAAAAGAAGTGGGTTCTGGTTCCTGTATCACTTTGACCATATAGGCATAGTGAATGGCTGTAAATCCATCATATTTTAGCCTATCCACAGGATACTTAACTCTGGTAGACCTGCGCAAAATAGGCTCACTACTAGGTGCTCTCAAAACATCCCTTGTCTTCTTTACTCTAGGTGTAACAATAGAAGGAATACCCAACTCATCATCAAGGCTCGTTCTGAGCCATTGGATTCACCATCCACATAAGAGTGACCTGCATTCACATCAACCATGGGTTGATCTACTTTCTCTTTTCCCTCTTTCTAATTCGAGGCCATTTTGGGGCCCGTTTTGGTAGCAAAAGTTTTCCACAGACACTTAGGAAAGTGCCCTGTATTTGCTGTGCGACCATTGTTCTCTGCAGGTCGGTGAAAAGTTATTGCAAAAATTGCATTGTATGCCTGTGTGCAGAGATATTGGGAGTGATAGAATCATTCTTATTTCTTGTTGATGCAAAATCGTCATTAGGAAGTGACTGTGTGGTCAAATGCCACTTTTGTCAGTTTTGCAGATTTGCTGTTGTGAGGCAGAAGTTGTGTTTTTTGCAGTGACATAATATTTTGCAGTGTTCTGTAATGGTGTCTGATGCTCTTTCACAAATTGTCACTGAAAAGCTTGACAAGAACAACTTCCCAGCATGGAAGTTTAGAATGACGAATTTCCTTAAGGGAAAAGGCTATTGGGAGTTCACTACTGGAGCTGAACAAGAACTAGTTATTCCTAATGTTCCCAATCAATAGGAGTTGCACGCATTTAAAGGATGGCATGAGAGAGCCAGAAAGGTTATGTACTGGTTGTCTATCACTATTTTAGATTCTATGATTGTGCATATTCAGGATGCAAGCACGTCGAAGGAGGCATGGGATACTTTGACAAAAATGTATAGCACAAATACACATGCGAAGAAAATGTAGCTCAAGCAGGAGTTGCATAATGTGCAGAGAGAAGAAGAAGATTGTAGATGCACTTTCTTCCATTGGGTTGCCAGTGGAAGATGATGATTTAGTTTCTGAGACCTTGAATGGTCTAGGAAAGGATTATGCACAATTCCGGACATCCATTGCCGTCCATGAGAGTTTTCCTAATTTTGGGGAGTTGATTGCTCTTCTAATTTTTGAAGAGCAGAGAAACGGTGGTGCATCTTCTTTAGGAGGAACTTTGTTGACTCTGTGCCAACATGAACTTATGTAGAAAGGGAATGTGATACAACTTTGTGTTACAACTTTGTGATACAACTTTGTGATACAACTTCTAGATACAACTTTGTGTTACAACTTTGTGTTACAACTTTGTGTAACAACTTTGTCTAACAACTTTGTGTTACAACTCCTACATGTAGAAAGAGAATGTGTAACAACTTTGTGCAGAGAGAGAAGCTCTGCAACTTGTATAAATACCCCATAATGGAATGAAGCCCACACTCTTTGGGGCATTGTGTTGAGTCTACTTTGGTATTCCGAACATTTGTCTCAAGTGTCCATGCTTCCTTTCATTGCACATCCAAAAGCATGTCCTAACCTTGCAACTCCTGCTCCCCTCTCCTCCATCCTTGCAACCCACCCTCTCCCTCCCCTCCTCCCTCCTCCTCCTCCCTCCTCCTCCTCATCCTCTCTCCTCCTCCTCCCTTCTCCTCCTCCCTCCTCTCTCTTCTTTCCCCCATGCTCTCACACCTTCTTCCTCTCCCACTCCTATGCTCCCCTAAACCCTTTGTTCCTCAACCCTTAAAACTCCATGATCTACGAGGCAGACGAGTTTTCCACCATGTAATCTACCCTGAACCTTGGATCCTCCTTCTGAACCTTGGAACCTCCTTCTGAAGCCTGGAACCTCCTTCTGAACCTTGGATCCTCCTTCTAACCCTGGACTCCTTCTGAACCCTGGAACCTCCTTCTGAACCCTGGAACCTCCTTCTGAACCATGAAACCTCCTTCTAATCCTGAAACCTCCTTCTAACCCTTAGACTCCCCCTAAACCCTACAACCACCAATGAAGGCGAAAGCCTTCATTACCTCAACAAAGATGATTTACGATCCTTTTACACATGCATGCACTTTGTTTGCCTACCACACTTAAGCCTACATCTCTCACCGGAACATGACTCGAGGCCCTAAGCTACACATATACTACAACCGACAATCCCAATATATCTGTAGGTGACAAAAAGCCTCGAAACCTTGCAAACATAGAATACCCAGCTCTTCCTATGAAAGCAGTAGGAAAGAGCCAACATTTGGCGCCACTACCGAGGAGACTAGCATCTCCAGTAGTGAGTAAACATACGTAGGTATGTGTAAAACAACAAACTACTTCGAACTTTCATGAACATAGCACTCAAGGGCAAGGAGAGTAAAATTTTTTTCCATTTCTAGCCAAACATATCAACCCCAAGCATCAACCTTCGGTTACTACCTTAAGAAATTTTCTTTATTTCTTAAATAGAAGCCACATGATATACAATCAGGCTAGGTAGTGGACACGAATGCATAGAGCTTGCAATTTTGATCATTTTACCTTTTTTTAGAAAAGCAAACCGAGCTATCCATAAAGAGTTCGGCTCGGGAAGTGTTTAGGGTTAAACCCTAAACCTAAAATCAAAACCTATAAAAACCAACTCCACCCCCTCATTCTTCATCTTTCACTTTTTGCCTCCATTCTCTTCTTCATTCTGAGCCCCATGCAAGACACTCCTCCCTCTCCATCGACCACCACCTTACTCCCATCCTCACATTGTAAGTGACTTCGAGCCCATCTCACAACAATAACCTAGCCATCCACCCACCGTCCATTATTCCACAACAATCCCATTACATCGAGAAAGACTTGGAGAGCATTCAGGTGACCACTTCTCCCTCCTTTTTTATTTCCGTCTATCAAGTTTTTTGCTCTCTTTTTTTTTCCCCTCCCATCTCCACCACCCCTCCCCCTCCCCCCTCCATTTCCACCTTCCCCTCCATCTCCCCCTCCCCCTCCCCCCTCCATCTCCACCTCCCCCTCCCCCTCCCCCTCCCATTTCCACCACCCCCTCCCCCTCCCCCCTCCATCTCCACCTCCCCCTCCCCTCTCCATCTCCCATTTCCACCACCCCCTCCCCCTCCCCCCTCCATCTCCACCACCCCCTCCCCCTCCCCCTCCCCCCTCCATCTCCACCTCCCCCTCCCCCTCCCCCCTCCCATTTCCACCATCCCCTCCCCCTCCCTCTTCCATTTCCACCTCCCCCTCCCCCTCCACCCTCCATCTCCACTCCCCCTCCCCCTCCCCCCTCCCATTTCCACCACCCCCTCCCCGTTCCCCCTCCATTTCCACCTCCCCCTCCCCCTCCTCCTCCATTTCCCCCTCCCCCTCCCCCTCCCCCCTCCATCTCCACCTCCCCCTTCCCCCTCCCCCTCCATTTCCACCTCCCCCTCCCCTCTCCATCTCCACCTTCCCCTCCCCCCTGCCCCTCCATCTCCACCTCCCCCTCCCCCCTCCCCCTCCATTTCCCCCTCCCCCTCCCCCTCCATCTCCCCCTCCCCCTTCCCCCTCCCCCTCCCATTTCCACCACGCCCACCACCTCCCCCTTTCACTCTCTCTCTTTCTTTCTCTCTCTATCCATCCCCCTCTCTCTCTTTTCTCTCTCCTCTCTCCCCCTCCCCCCTCTCTCTCTTTACTCTCTCTCTATCATTCTCTACCATCTTTCTCTCTCTCTTTACTCTCTCTCTCTCTCTCCCCTCTCTCTCTCTCTCCCCCCCCTTACCCCCACTCTCTCCCTCTTCCCCCCTCTCTCTACCACTCTCCCCCTCTCTCTATTTTCCCCCCCCCTCTCTCTCTCTTTTCTCTCTCTCCACACTCTCTCTCTCTCTCTCTCTCTCTCTCTCTCTCTCTCTCTCTCTCTCATTCTCTCCCCCTCCCCCTCTCTCTCTCTCTCTCTCTCTCTCTCATTCTCTCCCCCTCCCCCTCTCTCTCTCTCTCTCTTCCCCATACCCCCCTCTCTCTACCCCTCTCCCCCTCTCTCTCTTTTCCCCCCTCTCTCTCTCTCTCTCTCTCCCCCTTACCCCCACTCTCTCTCTCTTTCCCCCCACCTCTCTCTACCCCTCTTCCCCTCTCTCTATTCCCTCCCTCTCTCTCTCTCTTCTCCCCTTACCCCTACTCTCTCTCTCCCCTATCCCCCACCCCCTATGTTTCGGTCAATGCCTTTGACTCCAACGCTTGCCACATCAACATATAACTCCGCTGCACCAACCACCCCCATCAATCCTCTACCCCCACTCTCCCCTTGAGATTCAACCACTCCCTCTAACTCCTCCACGCCCCAACATGGCTGGTCGCCGTCATGACAATGATGGGGATATCGAGCTCGATGCAGAGGCTGATAATTTCTTCCATCGAAGAAAGAACAATCAAGGCCAACACCCCTTGGGAAAACTAGAACTTCCCAAATATAATGGTAGGGGAGACCCAGCCTGATTCCTCCAGCATTTTGATGCCGCATGTCACGTCAGGTGGCTTGGTTTCCAATGGCCTTAACTGATGAAGCGTCAGAATGGTCTCGTGGAAGAACACGCCACATGGGACCTAGTTCAAACCGAATTCAAATGATGCTTTCAAATGGAGAGGCTACAAGATGATCTCGCTCTCCAACTTAGCAAGATCGAACAAGGCTAGAGAGAAGATGTACACACATACCTGGGTAAGATGAAGAGATTAATCGCCAAATGTGACCCACGACTAGATGCAAAGTACCTCACGGCATGGTTCATAGCAGATCTAAGAAACAAAATCCAAAAGGATATGAAAAAGATAAGCAGCTATGAAACATTCAGTGCTGTTCATGCGGTAGTAGCCATTGACATTGAGGATGGCATGATAGACTCAGACACTAGCAATGATGACGACAGATCAAATACACGAGATAAGAACTCGAAAAAGGGTAAATCAAAGGACACTGCCAAAACATCAAATGAAGATCGCCTAGAGGCCATGACCTTGAAGCTAAAAGAAGATATGATGTAGGCCATGGATCAAAAACTCCACTTGTCTCAGCCGCCAACTCAAACATATCCACGGCAAGAAAATGTTTGGTGTCCACACTGCCTAGCAAATCATACAGCAAATGAGTGCCCGGTCCTCAGAGCCAGGATCACTGCACAAGCAAATCCACCGCCACGGTTGTGGTGCCATATCTGCGTCATCGGCGGCCATGATGAGAATAGTTGCATCTTCAACATGCACAACAATCCGCCTCGACCTCCATAATACCAAGCGGCACCCATGCCAGTATACAGGCAACCGGCACTTGCACAAGCGCCCCCAGCTGCGAGGCTAAATCCTGTTCTCGTTCGAACACAAGTCCCACAACTACTTAGGAATCTGAATCCACGACCGTATCCAAGAGCACCAAATCCAGCTCCTCAGGCAATTCCCATACATCAGTTACAAGCCGAGGAAGTAGACTTGTTATTTGAGTATGAAGCAGAGCACCCACTGTACTATGTAGAAGGTGCAGAGGGTCTAATACCAGTTTATGCAAATCAAGTACGACCCAACACATTTCGAGCACCCATCAAGTGCTACGATTGTGGCAAAAATCATCGGATTGCAGAGTGTCCTCATCATGGTAGCCCAGCTACTTTCCAACCACTCTGCAGAGATTGTGGCATAGGACATGCCTGTATGGATTGTCCCATGAAAAATAATGTCCCAGAACAAAGAGAGGTTAAGCTTGACATCCCCATCAGCACCATTGGGGTGGACCATTAAAGTTTGGGTCCGGCAAGTGTAAAGTCACAACCTGTCAATGTAATAACACGCCAACAGAAAGAGGCCACCAAGGACCCTAACATTCCAATCCAACCAAAGCAACTTCTAAAAAAGAAAACACAAGTGCCTCCACCTCCGCCAAGCTCATCCACATCAACTCCTGAGCCTCAAAGAAAAGAAGCTCCATACCCGAATGCAGAGGTGGACAAGGCTCGTTTTCAGGTACTTCAACAATGGGTCCAAAATGAACAAGATCAATTTGAGGCTGAGAAACAAGATCAAGACGCAATCCATGACTTGGCCCCACAAAGTATTGATACTGTACTCGAGCCTTTATTCCAACAACAAACTCTAGAATAGAATGTACTGCCACATCAACTTGAAGGAGCCGCACTCTCTAGCATCCTGAGTTGCCCTATGTCAATTCCTATCGGAATCCTCCTACAGAACAGTCCCAATCTCTGGCAGAGTTTCAAAGGATGGGTTGAACTCGCAAATCCCCCTCCACCTATGAATGACATTGAAGATATCCCTGTGCAAATGGGTGAGAGAGATGACATACGCAACATTATTGTGCCTTTGATCCACAAGGCATATAATGAAGTCCAAGCCATAGTGGATGGTGGAGCACGTGTCAATGTCCTATCAAAGGAGCTCTACAAAGAATGGGGTCTCCCACCAATGCAAAGGGCTAATTTCAACATATGCCTTGCCAATAATTCATGGGCTAAACCCTTGGGGATGGTGAATGGCATGTCCACAAAGATCGCAAGAGTCCGCTTTTCCCTTTAATTCACAATCTTGGATCTCCCCTAAAAATCCTATCAAATCTTATTGGGACGTCCTTGGTTATGAGAAGCATCAGTCCTCCATGACTGGGGAACTGATAGACTGACAATCCAGAATCGAGACTCTATAGTCAGGGTGAATGTGGGGACAGGAGCTATTAAACCAATTGTGCCTAGAGCATTGGATGACACATCTTCCACAACAATCTCAAGCAAATCGGCTCCCCTGCAATAGCATGCCATAGCAGGTGACTCACAAAGCAATGTCAATAACTGGATACAAGCATTGGCAACCATTGATAACTGTCATTCATTAGACCCCATCTTCTCACAAATCGATGCTAAGGCGCTACAGGTAGATCCTCCACTCCAACATGAAGAACCAATCAATCTAAAGATGCCATTCTTTATGGCTGACCTCGAGTGGGATAATGAACCTAAAGAAGGTACCGATTGTTGAGATATCGAGCTCCACTCGCGATATGCCAGGATAACCGTTGTGCATTTATGTCACCGACTTGTTAGCTACAGATGCGGTTGGTACACCACCCATGAATAATAGCTAGATGACAGCTATCCTTATCTACACTAGTTCGTGGCTCAGTTAATATGCCACCTTAGTTAGTTGAGTTTGGTTTGAGACCCACATATAGGGTTCTTCTATTTCTTTGTACTTATGTTCTTTTGGCTTTCACAACTAAGAAGAGGAAAACTGTTTTCAGACTCCACCTTTGTGTGTATTCCCCCATTGTGTATGTGAGAAAGCCGCAGGTGAGACTCCTTCCCTCTCTCCCACTATCTTCACATGGTATCAGAGCCTTGTTCGTGGTAAGGAGCTCAAGAAAGCAAACCAAGTTCGTGGTGTCCTGGTAAGAGGACCAGTGTTGCTTTCCTATTTCGAGTTTGGGAGCGAATCGCTATAGGTAGCACAGCCAGAAGTGCAAGAGTGCACTGTCTCAGATTGAGATGCCCTTCATGGTGTGGCGAGAGGGTAGTATATGCTGCGGGTCAGGGCAAAGCACTTGATGACTTTATTTTTTCTGATTCGAGGCCATTTCAGGGCCCGTTTTGAAGGCGAAAGTTCTTCATAGGCACTCAGAAAAAGGCCCTGTTTTTGCTGTGTGACCACTGCTCGGCTGGTCGGTGAAAAGTTGCCACAGAAATTGCATCGTATGCCTGTGTGCAAAGATATTGGAAGTTGCAGAATCATGCTTGTTGCCTGTTGATGCAAAATCGTCACTAAGAAGTGACTATGTGGTCAAATACCACTTTCGTAAGTTTTGCAGATCTGCCCGTGTGAGGCAAAAGCTGTGTTTTTTGCAGTGACAGAATATTTTGCAGTGTTTTGTAATGGCGTCTGATTCTCTTTCACAGATTGTCACAGAAAAGCTTGACAAGAACAACTTCCACGCATGGAAGTTTAGAATGACGAATTGCCTTATGGGAAAAGGCTATTGGGAGTTCATTACAGGAAATAAAGAAGAACCAGTTCTTCCTAATGTTCCCAATCAACAGGAAATGCAGGCATTTAAAGGATGGCATGAGAGAGCCAGAAAAGTTATGTATTGGCTGTATATCAGTATTTCAGATTCTATGATTGTGCATATTCAGGATGCAAGTACGCCAAAGGAGGCATGGGAGGATACTTTGGCAAAAATGTACAGCACAAATACATAAGCACGAAAATGCAGCTCAAACAAGAGTTGCACAATGTGCAGAGAGAAAATTTGAGCATAAATGACTACCACATGAAGGTGAAGAAAATTGCAGATGCACTTGCTTCCATCGGGTCGCCAGTGGAAGATGATGATCTAGTTTCTGTGACCTTGAATGGTCTAGGAAAGGATTATGCACAGTTCTGGACATCCATTGCCGTCCGTGAAAAATTTCCTAATTTTGAAGAGTTGTTTGCTCTTCGAATTTCTGAAGAGCAAAGAAATGGGGGTGCATCTTCCTCAGGAGGAACTTCAAAAGAAACTGTCTTCTACTCAAATGCTGGAAGAGGTAGAGGCAGAGGTAGAGGAGGCCGATCTACAGGCCGTGGTAGAAATTAGAATATGCAGCAAACTCAAGAAAACCAGTCCTATGGAGGAGGACGTGGTAACTCTAGAGGCAGGGGGAGCCAAAGAGGCCGTGGTGGATGGCAGAGAGGCCAAAATGCAAACAGCAATGTTGAATGCTACTACTATGGTAAAATGGGACATATGGCTAAAGACTGCTACAAAAAGTAGAATGACATTATGAATCGAAAATTGCAGCAAGGCAATTATGCGTCTTCTAGTAGATAGGGGGATGATAGAAATGAGCATCTATTTATGGTGCAGCATATGACCAATTCTGTGACAAGTGCAGAAGAACGAAATGATGTGTGGTTTGTTGACTCAGGTGCGTCAAACCACATGACAGGTCATGCAGAATGGATGCAGGATGCAAGGAAAATGGAAAAACCAGGATTTGTGGAGATTGGTGATGATACTGCACATCCTATTGTGCAGATTGGTAAAATTCCTTTGTCTATGCAGGATGGGAAAAAGAAATACCTATCTGATGTATTTCATGTCCTGAACATCACCAAGAACCTGGTCTCTATTGGTCAACTGGTTGAGTAGGGCTTGCAGGTTAGATTTAATCCTCATGGATACTTTGTTGAGGATATGAAAAATAACGGTCACTTGATAGCAAAAGGAAAGAAGAAGGGCAGGATGTTTACGTTGGATGCAGACATGCCTGAATTGAGTGCAGCAATGTTTGCACATGGGACCGGTGTAGTTGCAGATATTAATATTTGGCATAAACGCATTAGTCATGTTAATATACAGTGACTTAAATCAATGCAAGCCCAAAATATTATTGCAGGATTGCCTAAATTCAAGGTTGCAGAAATGCATAAGGTTTGTGAAGCCTATCAATTTGCAA
Organism: Dipteris shenzhenensis; assembly: GCF_047967505.1. Lineage (NCBI taxonomy): Eukaryota > Viridiplantae > Streptophyta > Polypodiopsida > Gleicheniales > Dipteridaceae > Dipteris > Dipteris shenzhenensis. The sequence continues at coordinate 15,320,134 of NC_141623.1, read as the reverse complement.
AACAGGAAAGAAAACCATTTCCTAAGCATGTTCAAGAGAGTAAAAAGCCATTGGAATTAATCCACTCTGATGTGTGGACTACTAAAGCTGCATCTATTGGAGACTATCACTATTTTGTCACTTTTATTGATGACTTCAGCAGAAAAGTTTGGTTGTATTTTATGAAAAAGAAAAGTGAAGTGTTTGGGCACTTCAAAGATTTTAAAGCTATGGTTGAAAAAGAAACAGGCCTGCAAATAAAATGAGTTTGCAAGGTTCCTGCAAGAGCATGGGATAAAGCAGCAATATTCATGCAGTCATACCCCATAGCAAACTAGACTTGCAGAAAGGAAAAACAGGCATATTGGAGAGGCATCTCGGGCCATGCTAAATGAAAAAGATCTACCATATTATTATTGGGCTGAAGCAGTTGCTGCAGTAGTTTACATAATGAACAGGACTCCCACTACAGCAATACATGGCATGACGCCAAAGGAGATGTACACTGGTAGGAAACCAGACATTTCTCATTTGAAAATTTTCAGGTGCATTGCCTATGTTCATGTGCCAGATGAGTTGAGGTCCAAGTTGGATCCAAAAGCTGAGAAGTGCATCTTTATTGGTTATTCTCTGCAGCAAAAAGGGTATAGATGCTATAACCCTTCTACTCGTAAGTGTACAGTGAGCACAGATGTTGTTTTTGATGAGATGAGCAACTGGTCTAAACCAGTAAATGTGATGATTGATGTAGATGCACAAAAGGGTAATGCTACACAGAATTCATAGCAGTAATCACAAAATATCAGTGGACCTACATTGTCCTCTAGCAGTGGTTCACATACCTCGCCATGGACAGGTAGATTGAGATCAGGAGAATCTCCTCAAAGCAATGTAGATAGTGGTATGCAGGTATCACGAAAAGGACAAGAGAAGGTAGATCAGCCCATGTTTGATGTGAATGCAGGTCACTCTTATGTGGATGGTGAATCCAGTGGCTTAGAACAAAGCATTGATGATGAGTTGGGTATTCCTTCTATTGTTACACATGGAATAAGGAAGACCAGGGATGTTTTGAGAGCACCTGGAAGTGAGCCTATTTTGCGTAGGTCTACCAGAGCTAGGTATCCTATGGATAGGCTGAAATATGATGGATTTACATCCATTCACTATGCCTATATGGTCAAAGTGATACAGGAACTAGAACCCACCTTTTTTAAGCAAGCCATGGGAAATAAAAAATGGGAGAAAGCCATGGATGAAGAAATGGATGCCTTGGAAGCAAATGCTACATGGGAATTGGTGCCTTTGCCTAAAGACAAGAATGCAATTGGTTGTAAGTGGGTTTATAAGATCAAGCACAATGCAGATGGTTCTGTGAATAGATACAAGACAATATTAGTTGTCAAGGGGTATGCATAGACATATGGCATTGATTATGAAGAAACATTCAGTCTGGTTGCAAGGATGGCAACTGTAAGAGTAGTCATTGCTATGGCTGCATCAAAGGGATGGTCTTTAAATCAGATGGATGTAAAGAATGCTTTCTTGCATGGTGATTTGCAAGAAGAGGTCTTTATGGAGCAGCCACCAGGTTATGTTCATGCTATTCATCCTGAGTTTGTTTGCAAGTTGAAGAAAGCCTTGTATGGCTTAAAGCAAGCACCTAGAGCATGGTCTGACAAGATAGGACAGTATCTTGTCACTATTGGCTTTCAGATTTCCAAGGCAGATTTCTCACTTTATGTGAGAAAAACAGAGAAAGGGATTATGCTGCTTGTCATTTATGTTGATGATTTGATCATCACAGGTGATAGTGATGAAGATATCCTTCATGTGAAAATGTTGTTGAAGCAGAAGTTTGAGATGAAGGATTTGGGAGAGCTGTGTCATTTCTTGGACATTGAGGTGACTAGATCACCAATTGGGATACAGCTCTTGCAGAGGCAGTATGGATTGGACATGCTGTCCAAATATGGGATGACAGGCCGTAAGCTTATTTCAGTTCCTTTGGAGCAGAATGTGAAGCTAAGCTCAAATGCACGTGAGCTTCTGGAAGACCCTACTATGTACAGACGGATAGTAGGAAGTTTGATTTATATGACTATTACCAGGCCAGATTTAAGCTATGCTATTGGATTGGTAAGTCAGTTTATGCAGGCTCCAAGGAAACCGCATTTGGATGCGGCTAGATGCATACTCAGGTATGTGAAGTCCACATTGCAGTATGGACTATTTTATGAGGCTGGGGTTCAGATATAGTTGCATGGATACACTGATGCTGATTGGGCTGGTAGTATTTTTGATAGAAGATCTACCAGTGGATATGTGTTCTCTTTTGGGAGTGCTACAATCACTTGGAGCAGCAAGAAACAACCTACAATTGACTTGTCGAGCACAGAGGCTGAGTACAGGGGTGCAGCAATGGCTACATGTGAGGTAGCTTGGTTGCATAAGCTACTCTATGATATGCATCAATCTACAGATGGGCCAGTTGTCATTTATTGTGATAACATGAGCAGTATACACTTGGCAAATAACCCAGTCTATCATGCTAGAAAAAGCACATTGAGGTGCATTATCACTATGTGGGGAGAAGGTTGTACTAGGTCTTATTGATCTAGTTTATGTCAGCACAGAAGATCAGGTAGCTAACCTATTCACAAAAGCATTGGGCGCAGAGAAGCTGCGCAAGTTCAGAGACCTACTTGGTGTGCAGGAATTGGGATTGAGCTCGAGGGGGAGTGTTGAGATATCGAGCTCCACTCGTGATATGCCAGGGTGACCGTTGTGCATTTATGTCACCGACTTGTTAGCTACAGATGCGGTTGGTACATTGCCCATGAATAATAGCTGGATGACAGCTATCCTTATCTACACTAGTTTGTGGCTCAGTTAGTATGCCACCTTAGTTAGTTGAGTTTGGTTTGAGACCCACATATAGGGTTCTTCTATTTCTTTGTACTTGAGTTCTTTTGGCTTTCACAACTAAGAAGAGGAAAACTGTTTTCAGCCTCCACCTTTGTGTGTATTCCCCCATTGTGTATGTGAGAAAGCTACAAGTGAGACTCCTTCCCTCTCTCCCACTATCTTCACACCAATACCAATGATGACTTAGATTTTCCCTGGGACCTTGAAATAGAGGCTGTGAATGCTGAAATTAAACATCAAATCTTTGATAATGACTTAGCCATTCTGCATGCCCTAATGGTAGTCAAGCTCCCAAAAGTTGAACCTCCACAGTTGAATAACAGTAGAAGATCCCGCAAGAAAGCTGAAGGAGGAAATCGCAGAAAGGCCAAGGCCAAGCACTTCAATGAATTCGAACGAGTCCAATCAAGGATCATCAAATTATACCTTGCAAAGTCAGCTCCATCAAAATCAAAACCACCACCTCTTGAATGGGGGACTGGAAGGAGTATGCGCAGCAAATGAACCCTTACTTGGAAACACCTTACCAATGGAAAAGTTACCCCACAGTTCCCAACGTACGAAGTTTTGGAAATATAAGCCACATGTGTAGCTAAAGCTCGATCAAGAGACTTCAAAAAAAGAAAGAAAAGAAGAGCCTAACAAATTAATAAATGACACTATGCCATCCAGTACACATCACACATATCAGGCTAGTTCAACCTCATCAGAGGCCGATCTTCGAGAAGTGCCAGAATACTTCAAGAATTATACAAGTGGCAATGCGCCAATAGCAATGCCAAGACCACTCAGAGAATCTGAAGTTCAAGAAACCGATAGCATTGAAGAAACTCCAATCTATGAGGGACCGACAAAAACACGCACAATAAACCTCGCCCTTGAAGGGGAGGAAGAAAAATTGGTTTTCATTGGGAAATAGCTTCGTTAAGAAGATGAAACCAAACTCAACAAAATCCTAATGGAATACCGTGACTGCCTAGCATGGTCATACAAAGAGATGAAAGGAATTTCACTAGAAGTGGTAGTACACACGATACCTATTTTAAATAGATGCTGTTCCAGAGTGGTGTCGAGATATCATTGGGTACTTGATGGCAAGAAGACCACCCCCTTGACATGAAAGTAGTAGATGCCAGAAAATTGATTCTAAAAGCTGCACCCTATCAACTCATTGTAGGACAATTGTACAAGATGGGCAAGGACCAGATATTAAGAAGATGTGTAATGCCTCATGAGATCATGCCAATCCTGAGTGAAGTCCATGAAGGCATTGTAGGAGGACACTTCCAAGGGGAAGCCACAGCAAGAAAAGTTCTCCTCGCAGGATACTGGTGGCCAACATTGTGGGCAGATGCCTATGAATATGTAAAAGGTTGTGATGTATGCCGATGGACTATTAAACGACAACACAAAGACTTCAATTCCCTAACACCAATTGTTGCACAAAAACCATTTGAAAAATGGGGGATTGACTATGTGGGTCCCATACATCCAGCAGCAAAAGAAACACAGGCACGCTACATCATTGTGGCCACTAATTACTTTATAAAATGGGTTGAAGCTAAAGCAGTCAGAAAGGCAGATGCCAGAAGCACAGCAAGATTCTTATACGAAAATGTGATCACCCAATTTGGATGTCCCATTGAAATTGTGTCGCGGATAGAGGCACACATTTTGTCAATGAGGTAATCCAAGAACTCTTGTCTAGCTTCATGGTAATCCATAGAAAAAGCACACCCTACTACCCCCAAGGGAATGGACTCACAGAATCCACCAACAAAATCATATGCATTATCCTCACCAAGGTAGTAGAACCACAGCGTTCTGATTGGGCAGAGAAACTGAATGCGGCCTTATGGGCATACAGAACCACATTCAAGGTCAGTACAGGGAACACACCTTTTCAATTGGTGTACAGCCTCAAAGCTGTGGTCCTACTCGAATTTGTAATACCAAGTCTATGCATCGCAGTACAGGAACGCATGGGTGACCATGAATCCTTGAAAGAAAGGCTCTATCAGTTGGAAAAGCATATAGAGACAAGACTAGTCACCTACCATGCCATGACAACAGAAAAACGCAGAAGAAAGGCATGGTTTGATAGAAACCTTAAAGCTAAAGACATCAAGGAAGGCAACTTAGTCCTGTTATAATGCCAAAGTACACAAGGGGAAACTAAAGTATCTAGGTCAAGGACCATACCAAGTACGAAAGATGAATCCCATCGGAGCTGTGCTACTTGAAACATTGGATGGAGTCCAATTCAACACGACAATAAATGGGAGCTGACTGAAGCGCTACTACATCAACACGCAAGCCATCCCTGACAAAAGTGAAGATTTGGGAAACCAAGTCTTCCTTAGTTACGATTAGATTGTATCACGAGCACTCACTTGCATATGTATGTCTTCGCACATATAGGTAGCATCAATCGATTTTACCTAGGGATCCGAAGTGATGAATGAGTTCTAGCTGCCCTATGAAAATCCCAGCAAAAAAGCATATAGTTAGTCCCTACCTAGCTACTAGGTCACGTGCACTCACACGCTTTCACTTAGACACATAGATGATTGCATGAATAATTGTACCACACACTTTCATTCCACACTCTCAAAGGATGTATAAAAGAAGATCTCTCTCCCACACACACACATAGAAAGGTCATACCGGCATGCCAATCAATCTAATGATCAATGGTACACTACATACACATGGATACAGGTTCTAAAAAGATGCCGCCACTAAAGAGGATGCACAGAAAGAGCCTACCGCCTCAACCACGGGACCCCCTCTAGAGTTCGCAGCCATCTACATCCTCTCAACCACAGAAACCACAGGCATTCGTGGTCCAAAGCGATAGCTCCGAAGAAGATTCAGTGCATGACCAAGCAAAACAAATGCCACCCTAGTCACAACCGGCCTACACAACCATTAACAAGGCCCAATCACTGGAACTTGTCTGGCCACCCACATTGACTTATGCTCTTTCCCAGGAAGCAACATCTTACTTAGAGCAACAGGGTCTAGGCAGTTTGCATGAGAGCCTCAAATCCTTGGAGGACAGTCCTACCCTGACCACCTACATCAAGGACTTTCTCCATTCTTACTACTCCAGCAATGCAAAGGATGGCAAGTATGGTACAATCACTGTACAGCAGAGCCCACTCAACATTATCCTTGATAGTACAGTCATTCAAAGGGCTTTCTCACTACCAAAACAAGGTGGCAAATACCCTAAACAGTCTACTGATGCAAAGTTTATCGAAGTACAGTCTCTCCTCACCAAGGGCACACTGATCCATATAGATGGCATATTGCTTCATACAATCCTTGACCATCACCTCAATGGATGTGCACACTTTCCGAGCAAAAACCTATGAGCAGAAAAGTCCGAGCAATAATTTTTGACACCAACCATGCTTGTATATTTCTCAAAGGAATATACAATTCTTTCTTAATTTCTCATTTATAAATACCTCCTACCATACTCTCTTTTGAGGATTATGGTAATTAAATCAATTTAAAAGAGTTTCCCTAATCTTTAGCAATCCCATATTTGAAGCTCTCATATAACAATGTATACCATATTCCTTGGATGAGTAGGAAAAAGATACTGGAAACCTCATACTTGAGGCCATTATAATCGATCATAAATTAATCTCTAATACATTATCAAATATGGGAAGGCAAGGAATGAACTTTCAAAATATTCCCAATTCTCCAAACCTAAGTACTTTTAAGGAAATGTGGTCTCTATTGAACTCCTTCCTACCATAATATGAATTAGGGAGAAGTTGTAACTCTCATATACATCTTGAAATTTACATTTTATCTTTTATAACTATCAAAAGTATAATTTTAAGCCTACCATTGCATAGATCATGAAATTTTGAACATTTTTCCTTTTTACAGCTCCTCAATCTGAGATAAGGAGCAAAAGTTATGACCCCTTCTGTGTAGGCTCTCCAAGGGTATTCCACCAGCGGAATACCCTTGGAGAGCCTACACAGAAGTTGAACTCCTTCCTACCATAATATGAATTAGGGAGAAGTTGTAACTCTCATATACATCTTGAAATTTTTACATTTTATCTTTTATAACTATCAAAAGTATAATTTTAAGCCTACCATTGCATAGATCATGAAATTTTGAACATTTTTCCCTCATTTTTCCTTTTTACAGCTCCTCAATCTGAGATAAGGAATCTGAGATAAGGAGCAAAAGTTATGACCCCTTCTGTGTAGGCTCTCCAAGGGTATTCCACCGGCGGAATAGGGTTGGGGGGCAAGCTCTTCAAACCATATCCTCTAGAAAAACACACTTAGAGGGTCTATTAAAAAAGTATTGTATTATTGTCTTAGGTCATCCTGAGGAACTATAAAGAGGATATTTGCTCAAAATTTCATGATCCAACCAATGACGAGAAAAGAAAGGATTTTTGAAAGTGATAAAATAAGTCACCACTTGGACATTATATATGTATATTATATAAAGGTATATTTATATCTATATCTATTTATTAGTATTTTATATTTACTTACATATTCCTTGAAATAATTTTTTTGCTCCCCAAAAATGACTTGAGCCTATATATTTTGACCCCTCTTACCTTTTGTCCGCTCGTCGCTCGGGGGTTTTTGCTCGAAAAATGGAAACCCCCTGCCTCAAGAAAGCAGCACAATTTCTATCCACAATCTTGGGAATTAAGTACGGCAAAGATCGCTTCCTTCCACTCCACACATTTGTTTTGCTGAGTAGGAAGCTAAAACAAGACTAGGTCCAACACTTCATCATTTTCTTTACCAAAAAACTCAATGGTTCTTCAAGCCAAAAATGTAAAATTCCACACTTATTGGCTATAATCATCAAAAAAGAACTACAAGAAAGAGAAATGACTCTGCCCCAATCACCAAAACCAATTGAGGAGTTGGACATACCCTTCTCATCAGTATGGGAGCCGTCACCAAATTCTCCAACTATCACATTGATAAGTGCAGATGCCTTAGTAGAAGTACCTATTCTGGAGGTCGGGATTGTGGAATTGCCCCACGAGATGCTACAACTCGGTGCACAACTGCAACCAATAAGTCTCCACCAATAGCACCACCAACCAAAGCCCGAGACAAGATTGGCACCTGAACTGGAGGAAAGATTGGCACCAGATCCTAAGACTACATCAGCACTCAAACCACCCATCGACGCCATGCCAGTCGATGAGCCACAAGGGGAGCTAGTGCCAGATCAGCAGTATGACTATTGTACACAAGGGACTGAAATGCCATTGGAACAACCTCCCCCAAGTACTATAGAATCATCGGGATGGCTACATGGGCACCACTTGTATCAGCAATATCGCCATACCTCATCACCATCTATCATTCTCCAACATCAAACTAGCCAAATGATCCAAATGTCAGAACTATTCGCTAGCTTGGCCAAGGAAGAATATGCAAGAGCATTGGAAAGGCAGATTGCATCAAAAATCAAAGACCAATTCCAGGCAATCGCCATAGAGGTCAAGGCACTTCGGGCACAGATAGATGAGAAGGAGGTAGAAGAAGTGCGCATGAACCAAGCTCTCCAAGATCAAGAGAAGGGAGTAAGGGATGTGACCTCCAACCTCCACCAAAGTCAAACACAGCTGATTGCGGTAGTAGAAGCAGCGGCAATCCTATAGACCTACTATAACTCCTTGACATCTACACATGCGCAATAGATGAGGTAGTGGCACAAGCTCAACTCACTCTAATTCACAAAGAAGAAGAGCTCCAAGATTGCAAAGACAAGCTTGAAGACATGAAACAATCTTTGGAAGTACGTGCCTTCAGCATTGATGAGCTTACAAGGGAATGCCGAATCCTAAAAGACCAACTTGCTACCGTTCAAGAGGCCAGCACTTCACAAGCCCAAGTCTTGGACCAATGGTCCAATACCACTAAAGATATTCCTCAACAGGCAAAGGTCACCTTGCAAATGAGAAAGCTTAAGGAGGCATACACAACCATCTACCATCAATACAAAGAAAAAATGAATGAGATGCACTCCCAAAAAATAATCATCTCCAAGCTTGAACTCCAATTGCTAGTGCACAACAATGAGGCATTGGAAGACAACACCAATGACGCCCCACTACAATGCATAACCATGGTGTACCAAGAGCTTGTGGCTGCTCTACAAGTGGAAGATCACCTCAACGCACGCGTGCTTATCCAATGGAAGCAACTCCAACAAATCAAGATCATACCTGGTCATCCAAAAATCAACTGGGAACGTTCCATTGGGACTAAAAACCCTGCGCATAATTTGCCAAGACTTGTCTAAAGATGAGAAGAATATCTTCTGCCTATCTACACATGCCGGGTTTATAACACTCAGGATGGATGCTTTCATTGTATATGTATGCCTCATGGGTAGTCCTCCCCTCAAGGTTATTGCAGGTTTGTTGCCATTGCTACAAAGGCCATCCCTATTATTTGCATGGCACGACATAACCGACATCCCCCATCGCACTAGCAAAAAGAAGTGTCGAAAGATGATAAGGCCTATCTCACATCCAACTTCCCATATCTAACCACTCTTTTTGCCAACATCATAATCTCACTTCCCCTTGCTGCTACCACCCTCTTAACCTTCCCCGAGCTCCATCCTAACATCTATGTCCTCCATCGTCTCTATGCTCATGCCTCTCACCATGTTCAACTAACCCAACAGTCACAAACTTATGAGCCCCTCACACCTAGCTTTTTCCCCTCCCTTGCTAATCTTACCCTTGAGGATTACCAAGCTGCTCAAACCATTTACCCAATTCTTCACCCCCTCCCCTTTGCTCCCCCTTTTGCCACTATTACTCTGCCATATTTCTCCCCAATGTCCCCCGATTCTCTCCCTACCCCGTCATCACCTCTGACACTTCTGGTGCTTCCATCAGTAGAAAATGACACAGTATTTGATTTTGAATATCAGGATCCAGATAATCCAATTCGTACGCCCATGCCAAGTTCCAATAGAGAGTGATCTTCTTAGAGGCACGCCACATATCTCTGTTCGAGCAAATGGTGGATACAGGCTACCTGAAAACTGCGCAAAAATTGTATGGTGCTAAGGCTTTACAACAGGATCGACTGGCATGACACAAGTTCCATAGCCACTGGACTAAAAACATGGCAACCCAAGTACGTGATCGCAATAAGCCATAACTTGAGGATGGGTAATCAAATGGATCCGAGAGTATGTTGACTCTGTGCCAACATGAACTTATGTAGAAAGAGATTGTGTTACAACTTTGTGATACAACTTTGTGTTACAACTTCTACATATAGAAAGAGAATGTGTTACAACTTTGTGTTACAACTTTGTGATACAACTTTGTGCAGAGAGAGAAGCTCTCCAACTTGTATAAATACCCCATAATGGAATAAAGCCCACACTCTTTGGGGCATTGTGTTGAGTCTACTTTGGTATTCCAAGAATTTGTCTCAAGTGTCCATGCTTCCTTGCACTCCATGTCCAAAAGCATGTCTTAACCTTGCAACTCCTCCTCCCCTCTCCTCCAACCTTGCAACCCACCCTCTCCCTCTCCTCCTCCCTCCTCCTCCCTCCTCCTCCTCCTCCATCCTCCTCCTCCTCCTCTCTCCTCCTCCTTCCTCCTCCTCCTCCCTCCTCTCTCTTCTTTCCCCCATGCTCTTACACCTTCTTCCTCTCCCACTCCTATGCTCCCCTAAACCCTTTGTTCCTCAACCCTTAAAGCTCCATGATCTACGAGGGATATGAGTTCTCCACCATGTATTCTACCCTGACCTTGGAACCTCCTTCTAAACCCTGGAACCTCCTTCTAAACCCTGGAACCTCCTTCTGAACCTTGGATCCTTCTTCTAACCCTGGACTCCTTCTAAACCCTGGAACCTCCTTCTAAACCCTGGAACCTCCTTCTGAACCTTGGATCCTCCTTCTAACCTTGGACTCCTTCCAAACCTTGGAACCTCCTTCTAAACCCTGGAACTCTTTCTAAACCCTAGAACCTCCTTCTAACCGTGGAACCTCCTTCTAACCCTTAAACTCCTCCTAAACCCTACAACCCCCAATGAAGGTGAAAGCCTTCATTACCTCAACAAAGATGATTTACGCTCCTTTTACACATGCATGCACTTACCATGCAGGAGAAATAAAGATGCCCTCTTTATCTCTCCTGATTTCCATCCCTAGAAAATATGCAAGATCTGTCATCTTGATCTCTCTCTTCAATGTGTCTTTTACCTCTTGAATTACCTTTGGGTTATTTTCGGTAAGGATCAAATCGTCCACATACAGTGCCACAAATATCACCAATCCATCATGAAGAATGGTATACAAATTTGCCTCACTATAGCTCTTGATGAATCCTATCTCCTGAAAGAACTCATCTATCCTAAGGTATCAAGCCCTAGGTGCCTACTTCAGTCTGTAGAGCATCTTACTTAATCTGCATACTTTATTTTCTGCATCTTGTTGAAATCTTGGAGGTTGTTTAACGTACACTTCTTCAATCTTCCCATTTAGGAACCCTGACTTACATCCATTTGGTACAATGGCCACCTATGGTGAGCAGCAAGTGCCACTACCATCTTGATGGTAGTCATCCTGGTTGTCGGTGCAAAAGTCTCTCCATAGTTGATCCCTTGAACCTGAGCATATCCTTTGGCCACCAAAGCTTTGTACTTGTCCAGGGTTCCGTCGGACTTGTACTTTGCTTTGTAGATCCACTTGGTGCCAATGACTTTCCTCTTGGGTGGTCGATTTACTAGTGTCCATGTGTTGTTCTTGAGAATTGAGTCCATCTCAACTCTCATTGCCTCTATCCAGACTTCCTTCTTACATGCTTCCTTATATGTCTATGGTTTCGTAACCTCTGATAGGTAAGCACTGTGGTCCAATTCCTCGATCTCATGTGATCTCCTAGACTTGGTACTTGGTCCTCCAAGTTTTGAAGCCCCTGGTTCCTCCAGGGTCTGGTCCATAATTTGCTCCTCTATCGAATCGTGGTCCCCCTCTGAAGGGGCAACCTCTTCAGCCTTAGCTTTCTGCAATCACTAGAGTGATGTTCCTTCTTGTGGTAGAAGCCGTTACCTTTTTCTTGTTCTTCCTTCTGTTGGTGGAGAACTCACTCTTGGGCTTGAACTTTCTGTTCCTGCCTATCCCCTGTGTATGAGCCATCAGTGCTGACTCACTCCCTTCATTGTAGGCCTTGGTCCATAGCTCTTCATGTAGAAGTAGACCAGCTGCCTCTTCAAAAGTTAGGGGATCCTCCCTCAGGGTCGTCGTCACAAAGATAACAAATCCTTGATACGACCGACGTAGTTGATTCAGGAGCATGACTACCATCATCTCCGTCTCCAACTTTGTGCCGACGGTTGCAAGCTGGTCCCTCATCGCTTTGAACTTGGTGATATGACCCATGACTGGATCTTTGTCACCAAGCCTCATGGTGTACAACTAAGATTGCAAGCTGATCACCCGTGAATAACTCTTTGTCTCATACTGCCTCCTCAGAATCTCCCACATCTCTTGTGCCGACGCAGTAGTCTGAATGAGTGGAATAATCCTGTTGGTCACCGTCATCTCGATAATGGCCATGGCTAGTGTGTCCTTATCCTCGAGATCTTCTTCTTTGTCTTTGTCCTTGCCGCCTTCCTTTGATGGTGTAGGTGTGTCGGCCTCACCCATCGTCACCTTCCAAAGCTTCCGTGCTACCAGTTGGGTCTTCGAACTTCCATAATGGGTAGTTGTTGCCATCCAGCTTGCTGGATTCTGTAAAATTCAGATTGGACAGCATAAAGTTCATCTTGGCAAGCCGCTCCTATACCTTAAATGAAGCTCCAAGAGATGGCTGAAAAGCAATGATCAGACCAATGGCTCTGATACCATGTAGAAAAGTGTTGTTTCGCAGTGGAAGAATTACAGCAAACGCGTAGAATCGATTCTAGTCACTTCTGATCAAAAAGGAGAACAATGCTCAAAATAGAGCTGAAAGTCTGCTCAATATATATTCAGATCTGAATCAACAATACCGCAGGAAATCCGCGCTGCTGGCTAAAGAGGTAGGAAAGGCAGGGCAACAAAGGGAGGGAGGCGTGAGGTAGAAGATGAGGGCTGGTGGAGGGCCTTGCTGCAGCCAAGGAGAGGAGGGGGGGGGAGGAGAGGAGTGCTGGAGTTGAGGAGTTGGGGTGAGGTATGAGAAATGAGGAGGGGAGGGGGGCTTCATATAGGGGTAGGCATGCCCCCTCACTCCTATAGGTCGACCACCCAAGCATAGTTACCAGGAAACGGGAACGTTTCGGGAACGACCGATGCCGGAACGGGAACGTATCGGGAAGGGGAAACGTGGAAATGCAAACGGGAACGCCACGTCATATGCCATGTCATCATATGACATAAAACAACCATACAATGTCATTCATAATTTAGAATTGTACAATCTAGATTTTAAAATTGTAGTCAAGACTATGTAGTATGCTCAAGAGTGAATAGTTAAAAAGATTATGTGACCAGTGACCAATGCCAAGTAACATGTCATATACCAAAATAGAGGAGTACATACTACATGTGTCATGAAGCAAAAAAGAGTACATGTAATGGCTCAAGGGCCAAGGCTGAGAAGCCAAAAAAGAGGAGTACATCATATATCAAAAAAGAGTGGTGCATGAAATGGCTCAAGCAAGGGAGACCTCCTCCTCCTCCCCCTCAACCTCCTCCTCCTGCTCGCCATGTTTCCCATGCTGGGGATCATTCTCTTCTACATCACTGTCGTGACCTTCGGGGCGAAACGCAATATATAACTCTGGAACGCACTTTGCCCTGAACTTGTTAAGCAATCGCAAGTTTGCATTAACAAATACAAGGTCATTTGCCTTCTCAACACCAAGCCTGTTCCTCTTCTTGCTTGCAATGTTCACAAAGCTACTCCACAGACACTCGCATGGCGAAGAGCTAGCACCTTGGCTAAGAATCCAAATGGCCAATCTCTGCAACAGTGGAGCATTTCCCCATAGTCCTCCCACCAACGAGTGGAGGAAATCTTACATCTATCATTTTGTGCATCCTCCAACCCAAACAACCCTCTTTTCTACGTGTAAAATGAAAGCTCTTCACAAACTTTCCTTCTATCATCCGCATCTGTGACTAGCCGTCTCAAAGTTTTTTCCCATCCTTGCACCACCTTTGTATCACTCTCTTGTCCTTTACCTTGAAACTATGGATCCAACACAAAGGCAGCAGCCTCTAAGGGTGAATGATACTCCATCCATCGACTTGCTGAAAGTAAGCACAACTCATGTCTCCTACCAGATTCCAACTATAGATTGGATTGCCACAATCATCCGATCCAATGCCTCATACACCTTGCCAATGCAAGGATCATTGCCATCAAGGAGCCTCAACATTATTATAATAGGTTTCACAACTTGCAGCAGTATGGCAATATTATCCCAAAAAGAATCATCCAAAACTATGGTTTTTACATGGATAGCCCCCCCTGAGTTGCAGTTACTCCATGCATCCCACTCTTCACAAATCACGAGCTGTCTCAAATGAATTTTCACTTGGTGAAGCCGCTTCAGCATAATGAAGTTATAAGCAAAGCGTGTTTCTGAATACTTCAAGAGGTCCTTTGGGGATCTCTTGCGAAACACAGCCAAAATATAGTGGTGGCGAGTGATGAAAGAAACAACATGATGACCCATCTCAATGGTAGGCTCCACTAGTCCAACTTGCCAATATCTTTCAAAAGATTATTCAGCCCATGTGCCATGCAAGGAGTGAAACAAATATGGGGATACCTCTCCTGAATGAGTCTCCCTGCTACCATGTTGGAGTTCTCGCCATCAGAAACAAATTGAATGACTATATTTGCACCCACATATTCAATGGCATCCACCCATATAGCAGCCAACCTCTCGGCTGATTTTCCCTCTTTTGAATTATCAATAGCTTTAACAAAGAAGTTGGTCCCTCTAGAGTATGCAATGATGCCCTGAATAGGGCGGCTCCTGGTGTCGCTCCATCCATCTCCCATCACTATGACACCACATCTCTACCAAGTATCTTTGATTGGATTCAAAGCCTGCTCTATGGTAGACTTCTCTGTCTGCAAAAGTGTAGTCCACAAAGATTCGCAAGAGGGAGGAGTGTATGATGATCCAAATGCTGCAATCTCTCTGACCATGTCAACAAAATAAGGATTGTGGGCCTTTACCATAGGGATGTCTGCACCATAAAAGAAACAGGCCACTGCTCCATCTACCTGTGCCCTTCTTCGAGGATGCCATGAGGCCACAAGGCTAGTTTGTACTCCACGGTTCCCACCTCCATCTTTTGGAGTCTGTGAATTGTCCATCATAGAGGAACCTACCATTGTACCCCCAAACAATGGGACTGACGTAGATGCAGATGCATTTGTAGGAGAACCTACAACTACACTTGGGCATGCTCGGCCTCAAGGATCAAGAATTATAGTCCTTGTTCCCATGTTATCCCACCTCTCTCCAAGTGCCTTCAAGCGTGCCATATCTATTGCAGGCACTGAAGGGCAAATAGAGATGCCTTTGCCTTTAACCCCCAACAAATGAGATCGTACATGATCTGAGCCTCCAGTCTTTAATGCTCCACAAAAGTGGCACTTCCACTTGCGTGATCCTCCTCTATTATTATCATACTTTGAGATAAAATCAACCTCGTCCCACCAAGGAGACGAGGAGGGGCCATTGAAGAGGTAGGACTGAAAAAAAAAACAGCACAAGGGGAAGAATATGTGAGGCTTCGGTGGAGGAAAATAAGCCCCAAAAAAGAGGCTGAAATGAGGGCAAAGGAGCTGAAAAAAAACAGCAAAAGAATGGGGGTTGAAGACTTACCAAATCACCAAATGTCGATGGAGGAGATGGAGAGGGGACGGGCTTTGAGGTTTGGAGTTGAAACTCTTGGATGTTGTGGAGGAAGAGGAGGGGAAGGGGAAGGAGTCAAGGGCCAAGGCCCAAGTGGCAAGGGGGCAGCCGTGGAGAGGTTGAGCCTTGAGGAAGGTTCAGGCATGGAGAAGGTTGGTGGAGGGGGATCGGAGGAGAAGGTTGGAGGGGGATGGGAGGAGGAAGGAGTGGGAGGGGGTGAGGCTTGAGCGCCTAAGGCACAGCCTGCAGGTCAGAATTGACCCGAAAAAAACAGGCCCATGGCCTTAACCCGTTTCCTGCCACGCCGTTTCCCTGCAACACCACGAGCGCCGTTTCCCCCACGTTCTCGCAACGGGGAAATGCTTGGGGAAACGTTTCCCCATTTGTCACATTTCCCAGTCCGTTTCTTGCGTTTTTGAAACGTGGTCTTCTATTAAACGGCGTTTCCCCGTTCCAGGTCGGGGAAACGCCGTTTCCCAATAACTATGCACCCAAGGCCGACCTCCTTGGGCCGACCACCCAGGGCCGACCTCCTCTAGGCCGACCATCATCTGGATGACCCTCCTTGGGCCGACCACCCCTGGCCGATTGCTTTCTGACTGCCCCCATGTGTGGTCCTCAGCTGGGTGCCTCTTGTGCTCCAATTTGGCTCCTGTTTAAAGCTTCTGGCTGGCCAAAAATGCATGTGCAAAAACTCCCTCAAGAAAATTCCTTGTCCTATACAAAATTGGATCTACCTTGGGCAGAGCTCCTCTGTCCCCTCATATCTAGGGCTCACAAATGGAGATGGCCTCAACCTTAATTTCAACAGTTACACACAGCCATCAACTTTAAGCATCAAAAGTTGAAGTTTATTCCATCTTGGTCATCTTGCCATCCTAAGCTTTATGACAATTGGACCTTATGCTCATGATGGTCGAGAGGAATTGGAGGTTGGCACATTGAGCACATTATGGACGTGCTGTCGAGTGAGGTTCTCATTGGTATTATACCATATCTATGCTTCAATAAGAATTGGAATCTGGATGCAAGGTTGGGATGCCATCATTGATTGTAGACATGGCCATAAAAAATCAGCAAGCAAGAGGTGACTTGGAGAGAATGGATGCCCTTATGCAATTGGCCAAGAAGAACATGCAGGATGCCCAAGCCAAGCAGAAGAAGTATGCGGATGAACACATGAGGTATCTGTCTTTTGATAAAGGGGATTAGGTGCATTTACGCCTCCATATGAACCGTTATGCCTCGCTGAAAGGTAATACCAACACCAAGCTTGCTCACAGGTATTATGGTTCTTACAAGATCATTCACATAGTTGGAGAGGTGGCATATGAGTTGGAGAGGTGGCATATGAGTTGGAGAGATGGCATATGAGTTGGAGAGGTGGAATATGAGTTGGAGCTACCCAGTACCTCCAAGATTCATAATGTTTTTTATGTGTCTTTGCTGAAACCACATGTAGGACAGCATGTCCATGTTCTATGGACGAGGAGGGCCATATCATTTATGTTCCGGAGCATATCATGGGTTTTAGGGATCATGTGCTCCGAAACAAGTGGAAGGGACTCCTGAGGATGAGAACTCATGGCAGCCATAGAGCATTGTCTAGGATTACCCCTATCTCCTACCGGACTGATTGTTAGCTGCAGTTTATTGCACCCTTTTGGAAGGCTAGAATGTAAATTTTGAGGGCAAAATTCTTTGGGAAGGGATCGCTATAATGAATGTGGAAAATAGCAAAAATTTGGGTGGGAAATAAGAGGGAAAATGGGGGAAGATTGAATGAAATTGGGGGAAATTTGGGGGACTATATAAGTCAACCCCTAATCATTTGTAAGGCACGTATTGATGCGACATCATATCCCCCTCTACCTTCTTGCACCTCCAGCTCGCGAATCCCCTATCTGCATTACCTCTCTCTCTCTCTCTCTCTCTCTCTCTCTCTCTCTCTCTCCCTCTCTCCCCCTTTCCCTCTCTCTCTACCCGTCCTCCTTCCCCCAATTCTGCCTCCAAGTCTGCCTTTCTTCTTCTTTTGTTACATGGTTGAGCCAAATAAGCTAACTTGGAATTCTCAGGATAGGCTTCTGTCTTCGTATTATAGATCATAAGCAGTGCTGAAGAAGTACTAGACTTGGGATCCATTGCTTGGCTTGAAGTGCTGAGAGACTGGGAGCACTTGGTTTGTCGAACAACCCAGAAGTTCAAGCTCATGTCCTTCCTTGATAAAGTGGATTAAATGGTTAAGAAAACGGATAAGTGGATCGTATTCATATAACCATTGTTGTCCTAATATCATGTCATCTCTGGACAAGAGCATCACAAATTCGTTATCAAACAAGATGATCCACCATTCGCAGAGGCTGCTCTGCTTATTCGGAATCTTCTAGCACACACACCGACAAGATGGACACTAGGAGAGGGAATGAAAAAAGCAGCTATGAGATTAAGTTCATATTGCTAAGACACATGATGCCCCCCATTCTTCCTCACACAGAGATGACAAGTTGCAGCCCATCACATGTCAAGGAGCCTCATTTATCTTTAGGTTATAGAGCTGTGCAGTGAGCAGTCACTAGCATTGGCTCACATGTAGCCCACACATGCATTTGAGCAACTCTCTTAGCATTCCAATACAGGACAATCACATGATTGCAATATTTTCCTCTTGAATGAAGTGCCTTTCTACACCTTTAAGCACTAGCAACCAATTAGTAATGGCTTTTATCAATGTCATCATGCTGGGGTGACATACCAATGACACAATGCTAATTTGGGCATTTGGCCTTCTCGACCGAACATACGGTGTCAAATGCACTTCATACTTGGCAAGATTATGGAAACCACTTTCCTTAATACCCCCGTCAAGTTTCATACCCATCGGAGAAGTTCACATGTCAATGTCATAGTGTGTCTGCAGCAAGGGGATGACTAAAGAAGACGAAGGCTGCTGTTGTGGAGGAGTAGGGGAGGCAGATTTGGTATGAGAGAGGGCAGGGCAGCAGCATGGGAGAAGGAGCACATGTAGGGGAGAAGCAAGCTCCAATCTCAATGAGAATGAGGGGGAAGGGGATGTTTATATAGGCTAGGTTCAGGGCAACCAAGTAGGGGGTCAACCCAGTAAGGGACCTCTACTCTATATGAGGTTGGCCTCCTCGGCATAGTTGGGCTGGTCGGCCATCACCTGGCTGCTCCTGGACCGATTGTGTTGGCCTTGGTCAGCCAGTCTAGCTTGGCCGACTGGCTTTTCTTGGCTAGCCTCTTGTGCCCCTTGTCTAGGGCCTCCTTCTTGTCTCTAGCCCTGCATGGCCTAGCATTTAGCCTATCCTAGTTGATCTACCTAACTGCATAACTTAGCATTGGGCCTATCCTAGATTGACCTACCTAACCGCATTGCTAAGTTCTCTAGTGGGTACAAGGGGCTGACTCACTTGGATCTTAATGCTCAGAGATTGACCCACATAGTTGTTGAGTGGGAGAGAGAGTGAACCACAAATGATGGAGACGAGATGGAGACTAATGTGAGGCAAAATACTCAAGTAGATTAATTTGATAGGAGTACAATCAACCTCTTTATAGGCCTTTATCTTCCACATTCACGCATCACTGATGATGTCAATGAGAGGAATCTCATTGACATGATGCATGATGTCAAACATACACGTAACTAACACACACGTGGCACACATAATATTAAATCAAATCTTGAAAGGTCAAGTGCGTCACGATTGTGACAAATCTCTCTCTAAAAGCTCTACTAAATACTTTTAAACCTTGTAATTAATGAAAGGACACATGTAAATGGTCACAACCCATCACATGGATTACAAGGAAAGGACACGTCTCTACAAGGGGACACATTAATGTAGCCATCCCTACAACCAAGGGACATAACTATTCATTTAAAGGATACAACTATTCATTCAATGGTCATAAAGTCATATCTCAACATTTAAGGGACATGACCCATGACTCTTCATTGTAACCTTTGGGCCTCTATTTATGAGGACCCACGACATGAATGCAACATCTGATTCTTTCTCGCCTCGAACATTGTTTTTTGCACCATTGTTAATAATCACTAAGTGAGAATGATTAATGAAGTAATAATCATCACAACGGTGCTGAGCAAACTTTTTTCGGCTTATGGACACAACCCTCAATGTGTTTGCCCTCTTGCACTGCATGGCTGTCGGTGAACGAAGGAGTGCCCCCCTTTTGCCTTATGTAGCCTTAGCCTAACACCCCCTCATAAAACAAAGAAAAAATTGATGAAGCAAGATCACGTGGCTCTCCTGTACAATTACCCCCTTCACGACGCGATACCCTCCTGTGAAGAGTGTGACATGCACTAAGCTACCTTGGATGGTTAGGATCGGTAATTTGTCCCCCAGCCAGCCCGCCATGATGATCATGGATGGTGTCAGCCCCCTCGTCTTGCAGACTTGGCACACCCCTTTGCTCAGCCACTCGCCTCAGCTTATGCACTAAATCAGCCGCCCATCTATTACACTTTGGCTATATGTGCTTAACATAATCTGCCCCTGCAACATAGCAATTGGTCCCTTTTTCTTCAATCCTATCCTCATAAGAACGGTGTATAACTTCAAGGGAAACAATGATGAGTGCCTCCTACAGCCACGCTTAGTTAACAAGGCAATGGAACTGCCCCTGAGTCTGCCCACGGCCAATAGTGTGCTTCCCCAACAACTCCACTCAAAAAATACGTGGGATGCATCTCTACTATTCCAGCCCGTCCATTGATCGCATTTTTCATCCCACACTTCCCCTACATTGTTGAAGACGTCATAGCCCACAACATGCCTTCCATGCAGGCCGTGCCGTCACCGTGCCTGCATCCAACGTAGGTTCCTGCATTTTCCAGCACGCTCCCTCTCCCTAGGTCATATCAACCACGAAGGGCTCTTCAAGAAGACCTTACCTTACCAAGAAGATGGCGGTCTGTGCTACCAGGGAAGGAATTCCCACAATGCCACGCTATGTGCATCCAAGCCATGAATCACTCAATACAACTCACTCAACTTGCATGTTTTTCTAGTTATGAATCGATTGCACTCTATGGGCTTTTATAGTCCTTGCAAATGTCACGGAATTGCATTTGTTTGTATTTCAAGAAAGTAGATATATTTTTCTTTTTTTTTTTGGACTTCAGTCAAAGGGCGTTGACCACGGTCAGCCAGAGAAATTTTCTGCTTTATTATTTGTTCTATTAATGTGCCATGTGGGGATGCTCATAGAGGGCCTGAAATGGTCAGAGGGCACGGGTGTGCATGCATTAACTAATATTTAATGTGCAAATGTTGGTGTTTTTATTTGCAGGACTTAGAGACTAGTTTGTTAATCCCGTGTTAAGGGGAAAAGCCTTGCAAGGTGGAGCAAATTGCTTTTGGTGATTTCTAGCTATAAAAGGATGGTACAGAAAGATGAGGGCCCTAATTTTGAGAGGAAAAGCACTCCTTTAGGGGTAAGTCCTATTTTGAGGCTTGCGTGCTCTTTGCCTCATTGGGACTTGTATTGAGTCTGTGCTCTTAGTCCGAGCTCTATTGTATCAAACACTCACTTCTATTAATAAATCGTGCTGGGGGGATCCAGCCCCTAGTGTTGCGCGTGGTCTCTTTGGCGAAGCCTCAAGATAAGTCTTTGTTTTCATGCTTCAATAGAGAATTTCGTGGAAAGTTTGTGCCCTTTCCCACGTTGATTCTTGGACCTATTCCAACCCTTGTAGTTTTCCCACAATTGCTGCATTTTTGGCACCTACTTCCCCTTTCGTGGTGGAAAGTTATCACATTCAGATTGCCTCTCGTAGAGCAGCTCCCCATACATTTGACGTGTGGATATATCAAGCGCCCCACTAGTGCTTGGGATCTCACTCATTGTTGCTTCATTTGGAGTTACACCCTTAAGAGGGATTGGCTATTCATGAGTGCCATCTCCTCTTCCACAAGATGGACCCTTATCCGAATGCCCCTCCTCCATCTTTCACGATTCGACCCTCTGCCCCAGAGTGTACTCTCCACTCTCAACCTTGCTCCAGCTCCAGTGGAGAAACCTCGATTTACCGGTGGTCTAGTCCTGCTCCACCATTAGTGACCTCACCTTGACCACATCGCAAGCTGCCTGCTCATCATTTCTCGGACTATAGTTCTTACTAGGGCCTAGTATTGACAACAACAACAACAGAGTGAGAGGCTTGAGGCTGATCCAACACATCAGTTATTGTGGGTAATCCAAATTCAAAAGGTGATGTTCCTCTGGCATGGTAAGTTGTATTTCAGCAACAACTCCAGCAGTTCCAACAACAGTTCCAAAGATCCTTGGCAGAGCGGTCAAGTTCATCAATTGCAAGCAGCACGGTCTTTTCCCATCCAACTCTTCCTCAATTGATCTTCCGCTTCCCGATGCGGACAACCTTCCTCCTTAGGTAGAAATTGATGATATGAAAGTCATTTATCGTTTGCTTCAAGCAAATAACTGAAAAAAATTAGACATAAAATCTTTGAAATCATACAATGGGCAACAAAATAAAAGAATCATTGATCAATCGCTTTGTAAGATGTCTTTCTACTTTGAAAATTTCACCTTGAGCCATAAAAAGAAGATAACCTTTATTGCATCTCTTTCTCAAAGATACGGTTTTCTTAAGGTGGCAATGTCAGGTTCAAGACGGAAAGTCCATAACCAATTGGGAGAAATTCGAGCATGCCCTCCGCAGCTCACTCTTGCCAATGCGGATTACCAAGCATGGAGTCACCTGCACCATTTGACCCAAACTGGGTCCTTGGCCTCTTATATCTCATGATCCACAAGTTTTGACACCGAAGATTCCCACATGACCCCAGAAGGCAAGTTACATGACTTTCTTGAATGAAGATGTCCTACTATTTAATATGCCAAGCACATAACTGGCTTGTCTAGAGTCCTAATAGACAACCTTATCAAAACCGGGTGGCCAATCTTTTGGCAAATTTTTTTCACAAGGGTCTCAATCAGATACTGCATTTCAGAAGTTTCACCATAGTGGAAATACATCCTTCCCTCCAACTAAGTTCCCTTTTCAGCACCAGTCTTATCCTCGAAGGCATGATCATGGTCTAGATAATGGACGGAATCCTTAGCGCAAATTTAATTTGGACCAATCCCAAACTTCTTGGCCTAGAAGTCAATCCTTGGATTCAAAACAACTAAAACTTGGGCTTTGCACCATCTGTGTCGGCAATCACCTTAGTTCAAATAACCTAAGAGACCGCAAAATCGACAAAATTGTAATGTCGAAGGAGTCTTTGAAGACAAGCCCGCACCTGAATCATCTAAAGGCAAGAATGCCCAAGTTACCGCAATAGTGACCGTGCCACAAGCACAATCGATATCAATAGCATATGCAATTTCGTCAACGCTAGTACTGACATTGTTGGGCTCCATCTTTGGATTTCCCATCACGGTCTTAATTGATAGTGGTTGTTCCAACAATTTCATATCCACCATTTTGGTCAAGAAACTCTAGATTGCTACTTTTCCCAGTCCGCAAACTTTAAAGTAGAATTGCCAAATGAATGAACACTATCGCTCTGAAACCTTCTTATTGTATTAAAAAATATTATGATAAGATAGAGCCTTGTTCTTTTCCACGATTGTGATGTGAAGGCATGATCTTGCTAACCATAAGCTCTTGCATGTTGCTGCATTTGCGCTTGTAGCTAGAGCATCCATGAGATCTGCATCATGTGCATTCTCTACATGCATAATGTAATGGAGATGGCCTTGATGACCATAGTGATTAAGGACTTGGCATGCGTATAAAATGAATCCTAATCATGTATCTTGGCTAACTCTTGGGCATGATGTCTTTGCCCTTAACTATCTTTTGTGGTCCCTTGTTGACTAGAAGTATTTTCATTTGATGTGTGTAGGTTAACTTGAGAAGGTTTCAGACACGTTCGCGGCCAAGTGCCCGGACATTTGCTCTGCCAATACGAAGGTGCAAAATGAGATGTCCTTCTTTTTCCCAATTCATACATTGGTGGATGAATTCCAACATGGCGGTCTAGTCACGGACAAAAATCGTGAAATGCCTTAGCGGCATTGAGAGCTTGCCCAACCACTTGGGTGAGGAAAATAGCCAAAATTCATCGGCCACTCAAGCACATGAACATCATGGACGAGAAGTTGGAAGGCACACACTACAAAAAGTTGGATGCACAAACTATCCTAGGTGAAAATTCAAACACAAATCAGTGAGATGTGATGCACGAGCCCAATAGTCACCAATACCAAGGCATATGTTACGGCAATACATTCCAAGGGCTTGCTTTGAAGGGGCTTCCCAGGCCTCATTACAATAAGCCTAGAAGGCATCGAACAATTGTATGCAAATCTTGTTTATGCATGATTTAGGAGCTCTTTTCATGCGAACTTACGGTACCATGAAAGAGAAAAATAATGATGCTTGATACTCTCTTCCATAACAAATAGTTCATGCAATGTGCAACACAAGCATAGTTTCTAGGAGTTTCGGAAATGGGGGTGCGGAGCACGGTGGGAAATGGTGTTTCGGAGTTTCGACCTCCGGGAAGAAACGGGGAAACGGAGTTTTGGTTTTTATGGTTTAGTACATACATATATCATTAACAAAAACATTACAAAAGTTGGAAAAAAACATCTTTGGCATTTTCTCAAGTTCAAAATGACTTATCACATCAATGATTACAGATGAAAATTTAGAAATGACAACCGTAGGCTCAAGCCTAAAAAAAGTCAATACAAAACATGATCCTTCATCCATAATCCATAATCACAGTAAATACAAAACATGATCCATATCCGATGGTAAATATCATGTTGGCTGCTGGAGCATGGCATGACAAAATCCTAAAGGTAAGTGCTCCAAAAATGATACACCTGTCACCAAGATCATCCATGGAGGAGTCATGACTCATGTGTCTCATTTGACTCATGAAACAGTGTTCAAAAACTATCCATAAACTAGCATACGACTTTACTATGCAAGTTTTTTTCCCCTTTTTTTTTTTTTTGGGGTCCCAAAACGACGTTTCAAAAAACGGAAACGTTTGGCTGTTTCAGTGGCTCCGAAACGCCATTTCTGGAAACTATGAACACAAGGGCTCACCTTATCATAAAGATAAATGTGCTCTAACAATGCCCATATTGCCCTCCTGTCTAATCAAGAAAAAACATCCTCCACTACATTTGACCATATTTGGATAATAGATAGGATGTATTTTGCAACCTGACATATTTGGGCAAATACATTGGCTATGGACCGTACGACGGTGGAAATCTCAAAATGACCAGAAGGATGTAGGGTGCATCCCGTGTTTCATGTTTCTTGTTTAAAAAAGTTTTTGCACCCTGGTGACTCCTAATTGAGGGTATTATTTTGTTTCAAGAGATAGAGAATAATGCAAGACGCAAACCAAGAAGAATCTTGAATTGAGGAACAATGCAAGTGCGAAATTGGAGGATACCCACGGCATCGGTTGCATGGCATGATTTACATCTATTAGAGCTACATGGGAATCTGTGTACTAGATACGAAGAGCATTCGTAGATTTCATCATCGAGGACGTTGATGCCTGAAGAGGGAAGGCATATTATCCTCAAGTTGAGGTAACATGACCTTGAAAGGATCAATTGTTTTTCCTTTAAGAGAACCAAACTTTGTAAAATGCGTTTAAATATAAATGGTTAAAGGAATAAATGCCAAGGTCGCTCGGTGACGGTGAATGGTATGGACTAGATAAGTGTAAGGCCAAGCTATTGCATATGATGCAAAAGTGTGAATTGATGATTACCAACCACTATAAGTAACTCTTAGATATAATGTTATACATCATTGTCTCGCGTGCACACACTCGCGCGCGTGCACACACTCTTATAAAGATTTATATCTCACTTATTCTTAGTCATGGAGACTTTAAGTATGATAGTAGGAGGAGATTTAGAGGACCTCGTATTGAACCAAAGGTGGAAGCACCTTGTATAGCATAGAAAGTGACCAAACAAGCGAGAGTACTAGAGCTACGTGACTAGGATATAGTAATGGATAAGGTGACGTGGCATCATGGACTTGGTACCCGCTCACCAAATAAATGATCTATTGATTACTCTAGGTACATATAGCGATTCTTGGGTCTATTGCTATTGCATAGGATGCAAAAGTGTCAATATAGATGGAGTGGCTTCCCCACTTTTAGTACAATCTAGATGCTCGCACTTGTCTTGAGTACATTGGAGCTGACTCTTCCTCGAAAGATGCAATTTTGCCATGATCAATTCCTATAGCTCACGTCTAATGGCTTCCCTTAGAGACCAAGCTACATTCATTTGCCATCATCAAATGCAACAATCATTAGATTCAAGCTTGATCATACTCTTTACAAGTTGAGATTGGTTTGTACAGCCCATCACTCTTGTGGGATTCACGTCGCATATGTTAGCTTCATGATCTAGAAGAGATTGAGACAGAAGCATTAACGTCCTATAAACTATGAAATTTGGGGAGCTATCTGTGAAGAAAGTGAATGCAGCCAGAAGCAAGAGAGAGAGATGCACACAGACGAGACACAAGTGAGGCAACAACAACTGTATTCAGCAGGGGAAGGCTACAAAGATAGGCGATCAGGAGCTCTACATAGGTTACTGAAGACAGAGGGAGGGGTGCCTATAAATAGGCCCGAGTCAGCCCATAGGTCGGCCAACCTAGACCTAGGGTCGGCCAACAGTCGGCCAGCCTAGCATCGGCCTATAGTTGGCCAGCACTAAGATGGCCAAGTGGCCCAAACCGTGGCCTTCGTTCTGGCCCTTTGCCCTAGCTTTCCTGCTCTGGAAATAGCCTCTAGAATGGCCCTAAAATGCATCTAGAAGGAACCAACTGTGGACCTCACTCTGGCCGGGCACAGCCACAAAGAAGCCCTCTCTCATATAGGAAATCATGAGATGCCCTAAATCTCAACACCCTCTCTGCAGCTCATGGTGAGCAACACATCTGAACACACCATCCGATGAAGATGCCGCCACAAACGCCAAAGAACACGGGTACACAAAACTCTTTCCCAAGTTGGTGCTATAGGTCCCCGCCTGGAGAATGCTGGCTAGAACACACCATAGCCAAGATCCTCTCAGAGAACTCATCCCATAGCGGAACCTCTGACTCCGGGGACTCCGGACTCACTAGGTCCATGGTCACTGCACAATCAAGCAATGAACTCAAACACCATTGGTCCATAACTAAAAACCTGTCGTTGTTGCCTGCCAGACTGTCAACTGATAAGGGTCAGAAGCAACCCATCACTCAGCCTCCCACTTGCCCTCTCTGGCTGTGACCTCGTGGGAACTTTCAGGGAACGGCCAGCCTTGGCGGAACGCTCGGCCTCGGAATCAGATGATGAGTCAGCATACTTCTTTTTGGTCTTGCACTCTCTCGCCAAGTGTGCTCGTTTCCCACACTTGTAACACCTGCTTCTGCTCTTCTTCGATTTTTCCACACCATGGTGCATATGCCTCATCACTACGGGGCGCAGTGCCTTTTGACAACTTGCCTTGGGACATGAGAAGGGACTCTTCCTCAAGCAACAAGGAGCTGAGGTCATTGAAATCCAATTGCTTACTCGTGACCTGAACCCTCAATGCCCGGGAAACCATATCATAATCAGGCGGGAGCTTGATGACTATAAGTGCCGCCAGCTGAAGAGAAGGCAAAGCTGCTCCCATCGACGATAGCTGGTCATGAATGACCTTGGCCTTCATCAGAAAGGGCTGCATCATACTGCCACTGGGAAACTCAAGACTGAACAGTTGCCCCATGAGTGTAACTGCTCTCGAGTCTCATCACAGAGTCCCGTGCATATAGTTCCTTCAGCTTGGACCATACTTTGGACGCACTTGTCAAGGTCTGAACTGCCGGTGATACCTCTGGGCTCATGGTCCGAACCAAGACCAAGTAGTCTTGAAGCTCTTGTTGGAAGTCGTCCTCTTGAGCCGTGGTCCATTTCTTCGGGTTCTCGGGACGCTCTGGTTTCTTTTCGAAGCCTTGAACCAGTTCCCAAAGACCTTTATGGATGAACCAGATCTTCAGTTGAAGCTTCCAGTGAGCATAATTTGCCCCGTTCAATTTGTCCTCGATGACGGAAGGGGGGGAGGGGTTCTTGATGAAGCAGTATGCTATCAATCGCTCGGGGACGCTCAAGGCAAAATTTTTAAGCAAATCTTGAAATTTAAAACACCTGAATTTTGCACAGCAAGGGCGCCTCGAGCAACCGCCTGTCTCGTCTATCCACTCGCCTGCAAGAACAGCCAGCAAATTGCAGCAATAGGGTGCTCGAAATCAACCTCCACGCTGCCACAGCAACCCCAAATAGTAGGCCAACAGGAAGCGCAACTCATGCAGCCTCTGCCGATGAGAAGACACTGCATAACTGCCACGAACTGCTGCCTGGGGTCTCCAAAAATCCTGCCGACCAGAATTTTGCCTCGTGCTGCAAGCGCCAATGAAGAATCTGCCCATAATCCGCGATAGAAGATGGGCGACCCAGTGGGCAGGGGGAAATCGCAAATCTGGGGCAGATCCGGTGAGAAACAAGGAGAGAAATCACAGCAAGAAGTAGCAGAAGTAGGTCTGAAAATATACGGAGGATGGCTGCCTTACCCGCACAAAATCGTCTCTTTCAGGTGTCCTCTCTGCATCCAAGTCTGCGTGTGCTTTGATACCATGTGAAGAAAGTGAATGCAGCCAGAAGCAAGAGAGAGAGATGCACACAGACGAGACACACGTGCTCGAAATCAACCTCCACGCTGCCACGACATTCCCAAATAGTAGGCCAACAGGAAGTGCAACTGATGCAGCCTCTGCCGACAAGAAGACACTGCGTAACTGCCACGAATTGCTGCATGGGGTCTCCAAAAATCCTGCCGACTAGAATTTTGCCTCGTGCTGCAAGCGCCGATGATGAATCTGCCCATAATCCGCGATAGAAGATGGGCGACCCAGTGGGCAGGGGGAAATCGCAAGTCTGGGGCAGATCCGGTGAGAAACAAGGAGAGAAATCACAGCAAGAAGTAGCAGAAGTAGGTCTGAAAATATACGGAGGATGGCTGCCTTACCCGCACAAAATCGTCTCTTTCAGGTGTCCTCTCTGCATCCAAGTCTGCGTGTGCTTTGATACCATGTGAAGAAAGTGAATGCAGCCAGAAGCAAGAGAGAGAGATGCACACAGACGAGACACACGTGCTCGAAATCAACCTCCACGCTGCCACGACATTCCCAAATAGTAGGCCAACAGGAAGTGCAACTGATGCAGCCTCTGCCGACAAGAAGACACTGCGTAACTGCCACGAATTGCTGCATGGGGTCTCCAAAAATCCTGCCGACTAGAATTTTGCCTCGTGCTGCAAGCGCCGATGATGAATCTGCCCATAATCCGCGATAGAAGATGGGCGACCCAGTGGGCAGGGGGAAATCGCAAGTCTGGGGCAGATCCGGTGAGAAACAAGGAGAGAAATCACAGCAAGAAGTAGCAGAAGTAGGTCTGAAAATATACGGAGGATGGCTGCCTTACCCGCACAAAATCGTCTCTTTCAGGTGTCCTCTTTGCATCCAAGTCTGCCTGCGCTTTGATACCATGTGAAGAAAGTGAATGCAGCCAGAAGCAAGAGAGAGAGATGCACACAGACGAGACACAGGTGAGGCAACAACAACTGTATTCAGCAGGGGAAGGCTACAAAGATAGGCGATCAGGAGCTCTACATAGGTTACTGAAGACAGAGGGAGGGGCGCCTATAAATAGGCCCCAGTCAGCCCATAGGTCGGCCAGCCTAGACCTAGGGTTGGCCTACAGTTGGCCAGCATTGAGATGGCCGATTGACCCAAACCGTGGTCTCCGTTCTGGCCCTCTGCCCTAGCTTTCTTGCTCTGGAAATAGCCTCCAGAATGGCCCTAAAATGCGTCCAAAAGGAACCAACTGTGGACCTCACTCTGGCCTAGCACAGCCACAAAGAAGCCCTCTCTCAGATAGGAAATTATGAGATGCCCTAAATCTTAACACTATCATGATCTCTTTTAGGAGGGCTTTTGGTCCTTTGTTAGGGGTTTTTAGTACATGGATCCACAACGCCTTTCTTGTTTCTTAATTGAGATGCTATGACGTTGCGGCAAACAGTCCAGACGGTTCCATAGACACTACATGCCACGAATTTGAGGCAACAACCCAAACATAGCCTATAGTAGCTCATCACAACCTTTTGAGCGAGGCAATGGAGGATATACAAGTTCATCGGAAGAGACATTGTCAAGAGCACCCAACCTCCGACCAATAGTCTCAATTGCACGAACACAATGTCTTTTAGATCCTCTTGATCGTGCCTTTCTTCATTGGCCCTACGAGGTTAGTCTTACCTACTGCAGGGAGGATCACAAACAGGTTGCGGCCCTGTTACTGCTTAACATCAAGCAGATCTGCCTACTTTGATCACAAATTTTGAAAGCTGTGGCTTATTTTAACCGGACTTTAGCTGACTTATGCCAGTTCAGAACATCTTCCTTCTGATGGTATCTTCTACTTTCTTGCTGGATTTGGAAGACCATCCCCATTTTGAGGCCTGACATTGCCTCAGAACTGCTCATGGGCATTCTTGTAAGGTACATCTTTGCGATTCCAATTTTACTTTCTAGGCCACTGTGCCATGGGGATTTACTTGCAGGTACAGGCAGTTTACACTTGGTTTGCTAGGCCGTTGTGCTTTGGTATTTATGCATTTAGTTGGTTCAGGGAACCATTTGCAGTGGTGACGTTTTAGGTATCCTCACAGTGAGGATAAGTTGGATGACACAAACTATCCTCTCTGGGCTTATATGATGTGCATGGCTTTTGGGACATTGTGTTTGGTATTGTGGCACGACTATTCTCGCCATCCACACCACAAGCTACTATTACCTGTTCGGAGGGGGTGTCTGCGTCTTGCGTGACGGTAGTTTCCATTGCACCTCGTGTGTAAATAGTTCCCATTACACCTCTTGCTGCAGAACATGTGAGAACCATTGAGAGAACACATTGTGCAAATGGAGAGCATTAGTTTATTCATGAGAGGTGAAATATATAGGCAAGAGCCCTTACATCGATAAGCTAGTGGTAGGTAGATTAGTAAGTGTGGTGATTACATTTCCATAGTCCTCATCAGGAAGACTCTTCAAGAGTACAGCAATGACAATATCTTCATCAATATTCACTTTGATACTTGCTAACTGTGTAAGCAAGCTCTTCATGGAATTAAGGTGAGAAGAGAGTGCATCGACCCATGCATCATGAAATGTCTCACATCCATCTGGATATAAGAGTCACTAAGACCTAATGCAATAATAGTCAATGCCTTCTCATCCTTTACAAGACAAGGGACCTCACCATCTCTAGTGCTAGGCTTCTTTTCCTTTCCATTAGCTACCCCCCAAATGCCTTTCTTCATGAGCACAAACTTAACTTTAGTTTGCCATGTGTGGAAACCCTCACCCTGAAACTTGTATACCTTATTTTGATCAGCCATTAAGAGGGTCTTACCTTGTATAAGGCAGTGTCTACTCCCTTACAAATGGTTTTCAGTGCAGCAACAAAAAGTAGTGCAAATCCTTTCAAAATGATAACAATAGGCTTGCATACATGACTTGCAAAACTGTGAAAAACAGGACAGCAACTAAATAATCCACTCAAAGGGCCTTGGAACTCAGTCAATGTCCAAATATGCAATCACCCAATCAAAAGTAGTGAAGTACTGAAACTTTTTGAGCACATCAACACTAGCATTGGATGTAATCATGAAGGAGTTATGTAGAAAACCCCCAAATAGCACTGTGAAAGAGTGCACCCCAAAATTCGAACAGAAAGAAGCATTAATGAAGGGGCTTTTGTAGCAGGATTGAAGCTTGAATGCCAAGGATTGTCTGCACCAGAGGATGGGCAGAATATCGCGCGGCATTGTCACTATGGACTGCGTGCTTCCTGACTGTGTTTTTGTCGATTATGCAGCAACCAGGCAAGCATTAGGGCTCAAAATGCATCAGGAGCTTTCTTGTAGTGTTGCCAACCTTGAGCGAGGAGGGATTTGAAGAATGTTCAGCAGAGAGGAAGAATGTCGAGCTTCATCCGCAGCCATAAAATCGACGATTTCGAGCAGCAGCAGTAAAATTCTGGGAATTGCTCCGCCGGTGAGGACTAGCACACTGATAAGGGAAATCTCCAGCTGAAGGGGATTTCGAAATGGTGAAGCGGATAGTGGGAATTTGAGGGTGCAGGCTCAGAAATGGAGGAGGGCAAATGGTGAAGAGGATGAAGAGGTGAAGAAGAAGGTGATGATGTGGCTGGGGTCTAGGAGCTCAAGGTGGGTGGAAAGGCTTTGATACCAAATGTGAGAACACTGAGAGAACACATTGTGCAAATGGAGAGAATTAGTTTATTCATGAGAGGTGAAATATATAGGCAAAAGCCCTTACATCAATGACATCATGTATGATGTAGATCAAGAGAATCAAGATCCACAATTATCTCAATCAACCCCATGATTATCTCTCATCATGTAGGTGGCTACCAACCTGACACACCTAACTGACACCTGATAGATTCACCTAACTGGAACTCGCCTAGCTCCTCACACATAGCCTTACATAGGCACTCCTACTCAAGCACACTTGTTCACATGACCATGGACAACCCAATTAACGCAATAAGGTGAAAGTTGCCTTTCTGAAGCGGCAGTTAAGAGTCTTTAAATATGCAGGAAAGGGATGCAATGGATGAGATCAAAGATTTCATCGAGCAATTGGCTAGTGTGGACGAGGTATATGCAGACATTGTATTGGTTCCTATATTGTTGAATGCACTACCTTACATGTAATGTTGCCACTATCATCAGGCTTATGATGAAGGGCAATCCAAATGCCATTATATTTGATGAGCTGGTTTCAGTGCCCTTGCAAGGGGAGTAGTACAAGCACAAATATGTATTAACTGTGGGAGATTTAGGCATGTGCAGCTAGCCAGGGCAAAGCAAGGGGAAGGCCTCGTATCATGGGGGCAGCAAGCCCAAGGGTGAGACTTTTCAATATTCGGGCAAGGATGCTGCGGAAGAGGGTGAGAACCCCAAGAAGAAGGGGAAATGCAATTTCTGTTGAACACGGCAAATACATCAATGAGCGTTGGAAGAGGATAGAGAAGGAGAAGCAGAAACATGCTGGCTTGCAGTGACTAATATTGCAGCATCTAGTGGACACAAGGAGTGTGCAATCTATGCTCATGCACATGATGAGGATTGGGCACTTACAGTGTAATGCAGTTACAACCTTTCTTTCATGATCTTTGTCTCTTAGTATCAAAAGCATATGTCTCATATTTTGATAGTGGTGCCAGCAGCACATCACTTAGCAGCAAGATATGTTTGCCTCACTTGGGAATGTGTCTCATCGAGGCATGGCTACATATACCCTATGAAAGTAGTTGGAAAGTTGTGCTCACTGCAAGTAATGGTGAGACACTTGTACTCTTAAGGTGTACTATTGGTGCATGGAATTAAGAAGAAACATTTGACAGTTTCAGCCATTGCTAGGCTTGTAAGTCTGCTGATGACAGATGTACAGTTCATGACACTAGTGACGGGGACACTATTGTTGCTTTAGGGACATTATGCAATGTCCTTTATAGGTTGGATCATTATGAGAGTTTGGCACATGATGCTTGTATTGTTGGTACCATACTTGGTATGGCAGATGCAGAGCTATGGCATGCCCCTTACTTTGCCATTCTTGCAGGATGATGCTCCATACATCTTGCTCCAAATGCACCTCTCTAAAAAATACCGAATGGGACCTCAATCTTTAGCATCGCAAACACCATTTGTTGCCTTTTCGACCACAGCAAACTATCAAAATTTAGATAGCCGAAGCAGGCTGTAAGAAAATTGCAGCTCCTGCACGGTGATGTTTGTGGTCCCATGAGGACACCATCTGGGATTATTTTTATTTTTTGACTTTTATTGATGACTACTCTCAGGTTTTTGTTGTGACAAATGGAAGCAATAAGGGGACAAGAGATGGAGGAGCACAAGCTGAAGTGATATTGCGAAGTATAGAAACAGAGGTACACAGGGTTGTCAACCATACTTCCGTACGCGTCCGATGCGTCAAGTCCGACGTTGGAAATACCGGATATCATACGCATATGAAACGGCCAATCATACTTGGTCTTTTTGGGGGAAAAAAACGTTTGCATAGCTTTACAAAAGCAGATTTTTAATAGTTTTGGGGCGTCAAAAATCGCAATCAAATAGTCACATCAGGGTCAATTCTCAAACATTGAAGCTACCGCATATGCGGTGCAGGCCCGACTCCTCAGAATACTCACGACTCACGAGTCATGTCAACTCAAACTCGTAACTCCTCTGGGCTTCGTTACGACTGTCGAGTCTCTACTTTGTCGAGTGTCTTGAGCCTTGGCTCTTCTCTCTCCCTCAAACGTGGACTATCTTGAGCCTTGACCTTGTCTGTTTTGAGCGATAGTCTACACTACAATCACGAGACTTATAACTCACGACTCACCTGTGTACTCAAGAGAGAGCTCTCTCTCACGTGAAAGTTGAAACGTCTGTCTCAACAGTCTTGAGTGAAGAGATCTACAAAGATCTCTCTCTCTCTCTCGTCTCAACTCCCTCTCACGAGTCACGTCTCTGTCTCCACAATCTAGAGAGAGCTCTCACTCTCTCTCTCACGTTTGAAGTCTTAGACTCTCAAGTTTCAACAACAATTCAATTGAACTTTTAAATGTCTGATGAAGCATCATCAATTTTTGTGTGTACACTTGCGTATATGGAAGAAAGCATGGACTAGAATGGGATTTTGTGGAGACCGTGAAGCCTTTGGGAAAGGGATAGTTCACTTGTACATGCAAGTATTGCCCTCATGCTTGGGATGGGGGACCGGTCCGCATAAGGGCACACATGCTTGGGCTGTCAGGCTATGGCATTGACAAATGTCCCACTTCACCGCTTTTTTACTTTTCCTTGATGTTTTGGTGTAGCCAAGTTCCTACTTATTTCTGAACTTTGTAACTTTGTGTGCCACAGTGCCACTCTGGAGTGGACTCTTTCATGAAAGTTTGAAGTTGAAAGTGGTGTTTAATATCACTTTTAACTTTGAAGTTGAAACTTGAAACTTGAAAGTGGACTCTTTCATCATTCATGTTTAATATCAATTTGATGTTGAAACTTGAAAGTTCTGCATCTCTTTGACATTTGAATGTGTACAATGTATATTTTCTTGACTTTTTCATGTAAAATTAGGGTCACGTATGATGCAGCCCCAAGGGTTGAACCATACTCCAATCACACTTCCATACTCCTATGCGTTTGCTGTATGGTTCCATATGGAAAAAACTATGTTGTCAACATAACAAAACCCTAGGGTGTAACTCCAAACCAGGTTTAGGACATACACACACAAACTAATTCAACCTCTACGTACATTTAGGGGAAAAAACCTTAAATATCTAACTAATAAATACATTGGCCACTGCCTTAATATTACAATATTTTGAACTCCCTCCTGCAATGCCAATGTCTTATTGTACAATTAATGATCTCAATCACCGAATGGAAGTAAGCCTAAAGTTGCGAAGAGCTTCAAACTTCTCTGGAGTTAGTGCCTTGATGAGGATATATTCAACATTTTGATGTTGATCTCTCTTGCAAGTAATCGCTCTCTGACATAATGATAATGAATTTCAACGTGTTTTGTGCGGGCATGAAACACAAGATTCTGTGCTATGGCAATAACACTTTGACCGTAAGTGAGAATTGGTGGGTGTGTCCAATGATGCATGTAGATCTGCTAACAATTTGCACAACCAAGCACATTCAACCATCGTTGTGAAAGCTGCCTTGTACGCAGCTTCACCGTCGTGTGATTGTCAGTGAGAATTCATGGGTGTCTCCAATGATGCATGTAGATCTGCGCAAGGAAGCAAAGTCAAGCATCGTCGTGAAAGTTGCCTTGTACTCAGGTTCATCATCATGTTTGTTTCTTACTAAGTCGTGAAATGCATGAATGTCCCAAAAAGAAATAGTTTCCACTTGTTGACTTGAGAAGAAACAGTGCAAGCCGAAGCATAAGCATGAAAGAAAGAAAGAAACACCAAGAGAGCCTGAACTGAACTGTTGTAGAATAGCCCTCAAATGGGGGCAGTAGATCTAAATACAATCTCGTGAAGAGACTGCCAAACAATGGACAGCAACTGTCGAATGAAGAGGCACTCTCATAAGAGCCGAGTAGAGTGATGTAGATGAGGGCAGGATGCTGCAGCAAGGGGCTGGTCACTTCAGGACACCTCAAGGAGACCTCGTACAGGGAAGATCCGGGCAGCACTAGGCTGGAGCTTAGAGCAGCCACCAAGAAGTAAGAGGGCGACTTAGGCTGCGTATTTTGGGGAGGCGGGGAGCTGAGAGGGGCAGCAGGAGGCATGAATGCTAAGGGAGCAAGGCTACAAGAGCTGAAAGGAGGAGGTGAGGAGCTGGAGCCAGAGGAGGTGCTATTGAAGGAGTTGATGAAGAAGGGGGGGGTGGGTATAGAAGGGGAGGAGGGCGGCCAGCCACCCGTCTAGGTCCGCTAGCTGGTCGACCAGTTTGGCCGGCCAGTTGGGCCGACCGGGCTGGTTGCCCCTCCTTTGGTCCTCCCACCTCTAGCCCTCATGTCCCTCCTCTGATCCTCTTGGTGCCCTATCTGGTGCACACCTGTAGCTGGCTCCCCTTTGAATGCAACACCCCCTCTCGGCTTCAGGGTGGAACATGAGACCCAGGGAGTTGGAATGTTGTTAGATAAGATGCCGAGGAAGAGTTTTGGTAAAGATGTCTGCAACAGTCTCTGAGGTGGTACAAGGGACAATGACAACAGTTCCATCAACAATCTTCTCACGTGTAAAGTGGTATTGTATTTCGATGTGTTTCATCCGCGCATGAAAGACGGGATCGCGGGCGATGGCAATACAACTCAGATTGTCGCATAGGATGAAAACGGGTTGGGATTGTCAAAAGCCGATGTCAAGAAGTCGTCGGAGCCAAATGGCTTCATAGCTAGCATTGCAGGCTGCTCGATACTCGGCTTCCGTAGAGGAGAGGGCTACCGTAGGTTGTCGTTTGCTCGACTAGGAGACAACTGTCGAGCCAAGAAGGAATACATAGCCGGAAGTAGAGCGACGGGAACCCTGATCTCCACAGCCCAATTCGAGTCACTGAAGCCATGAAGAGTGAGTGGGGTAGAAGAGGCGCAACTAGATGGATAGAACAACCCAAGCTGCTGGGTACCCTGGAGATAACAGAGAATACGAAGCCTAGCAAGCCAATGGGACTCAAGGGGTTGTTGCATAAAAGTGCCGAGTAACCCAACCGGAAAACTAAGATGGGGTCGAGTATTCAGGAGCGAGAGTAGGGATCAAATGAGTTTCCGGTAGACAGAGAAGTCAATGGATTCAATACTTCTAGTAGCTGGGTTATATGGCTTGAAATCCCATGACTGGAACAAGATGCTCCAAGTAAGTATGACTTGACGTATTCTTTTATTCCTGTTCTATTTGTATCATAGAGACAACTAATCCATCATCACGGCTACCATATATCAGTTCATATTGACCACTAGCATTTCTCATTGTGCATTGAAGGGCATGAAGGATTGTATTTACAAGATCGGCGAGCTTGTGAGGTACTACACTCTATGCGAATTGTCAATTAAGCAAATTTATTTGCAGGCCGAGTTATCTTATTGTTAACATGGTGCACTTTTTCCTGTCATCTAGGTATGTCAGCTCCAAGGAAATAGATCTAACCACGCTTGAGGATGGCAGCAGAGGTGGTTTGTTTGGTGGAGGAGACCTTTCCGCGTTCTATTCTCACTCAGACATTTTGCAAATCAACGAACTGCAACAACAACCTGTAAACACAATAAATGCCTCACAAAGGCAAACAACAACACTTTTGCAAACAGTCTCACAAGGGCAGTGGCAAGCAACTACGAGTCACTTCAAGTGATGATTATGCATAAAGACAGCAGTCCAAAATGGCCTGCGTTTCTCAAAATCTCTACACCGGTGTCACACAACAACCTCTCTGTCACAAATCGCGCACAAGTGAAAATATAGCATACACAGTAAAAAACGGCACTTCTCCTGAGTGCTTATGGAAACTTTGTGATGCCAAAATGGACCTCGAAACGGCCCTGAATTGCGATTTCGACGCGTCAAAAATTGCTTCACATCTTCACAGATTATTTTTCTAGGGGTAACGCACTCGAGGTTCACACCAAGGGGCGTCGAAATCAGTGACAATGCACCTTACACTCACGGCTGTGTACCTATAGAGATATGCTCTCCAATGTCCAAAATGAAGGAGGCATAGATCCTCTTACCAGGGTATTGTGACCTCTAGTTTCTGCTTGAGCTCCTCACCACGAACCAAGCTATAATACCATGTAAAGATTGCGGGAGAGAGGGAGGAGACTCGATTGCAGCTGCTTCACAACATACACAAGAGAGAGAGGACACAAGGTGTGGAGGCTGAAGCTTATCTTCACTTACTTGAAAATAGCACACAACACAATACAATAGGAGAGGTATACCCTATATGTCAAACCCTAGAATACGTGGTTCATATGTGAACCCAAACCAAAACATATGTGGCAGTATAACTACGCCACAAGTACAACCAACATAGGCGGTGACATAAATGATAGTCACCCAGGAGATACATCGGGACTAGAGCTTGATATCTCAACACAGTCAGTACATGCAGCAGTTGTCATTCATTGTGACAACATTAGCAGCATCATGCTTGCTAATAACCCAGTTTATCATGCTAGAACAAAGCACATTGAGGTGCATTATCACTTTGTGAAGGAGAAGATTCTAGCAGGTGAGATTGATCTTGTGTATGTCAGCACTAAGGAGAAGGTGGGTGATATTTTTACGAAGGCCTTGGGTACCGAGAAGCTTCGCAAATTTAGGAGCTTGCTTGGTGTACTTGAGATGGATTTGAGGTTTAGGGGGAGTGTTCAGATATCAATCTCTAGCCCTAATGTATCTCTTGGGTGACTATCATTTATGTCACCGCCGCCTATGTTGGTTGTACTCATGGCGTAGTTAGACTGCCACGTATGTTTTGGCTTGGATTCACATATGAACCATATATTCTAGGGTTTGATATATAGGGTATACCCCTCTCCTATTGTTGTTGTGTGCTATTTTCAAGTAAGTGAAGATAAGCTTTAGCTTCCACACCTTGTGTCCTCTCTCTCGTGTATGTTGTGAAGAAGCTGCAATCGAGTCTCCTCCCTCTCTCCTGCAATCTTTATAGATAATCCCACGAAGGAACATGTGCTTTGTTGACACATCTATCCCAATGGCCATGCATGCATGCATCACAAAAGCAAGCCAAATGTTTTGTAGCAAGTCTTGTGGGGTCCTGTGGGTTATGACCATGGATAGCATGCAGAGATCATGAGTTGGGGATAGTTTCACAATTCCATTTTTCTTTTCTATTCACATCTCCTTATTTAACCTCCCAAAACACATGGGCATAACTTCTTTGTTTTGAAGGATAGCAAGCTTCATCCCCTTATGTTAGGTTGGCCCTGTAGTAAGTGACTACATTAGCAACACACTTTAAGATAGCTCCATCATGATTAAATTGTGTGATTCAATGTTCTCTTCACCACAGCTCCTGCTCCGTCATGTTCTCCCTTCCCATGTCTTGATGCAGAGAAAAAATGGCTCATTCAATTTCATTCAAACCAGCATACCTTGCCACAAAATAAAATGGCCTACAAGCCTTCAACTATGAAGTGGTGCCATCTGACCAGACCCAATGTCCTCTAATTATCACCCCTTGTTTCTTCAACCACTGAAAGTGCAACATGAAGCAATGTTGCACAAACAATGTATCATGCACTCTATCATCTGAAATGAAAAAGTGCATGGTCTTGATGAGTTCATTCATCTTCCAATAGTATGTTATGTGTATAAATATGGTAACCTATGTAGAATGCCAATGCATAGATTGGATCTCATTTTGCTCTTTAAAAGCATAGTTTTTAGCAAACTTTACCACAGATACAACCACATCATCGAGGAAATTATGAATGCAGTCCTTGAATTGCTGTGCCTGCCACTGAGCGACAAAATTGTGAGTAATGAAGATCTTGAGCTTCACTTTCAATAGTCGAAGGAACTCTGAACATTGCATCTCCTTGTTCATGATATCTTTCCTTTTCTTTTTGTTTCCATGTTTATCCACAGCCTCCACATATTCAAATAGCTTCACAATCATGTTTTTCCGTGCCTACAATGTCTCCAAAGGGTAGCATTTAAATTTCTTCACACCACAGTTTTGGCATTTTCCCAGTAAGCACTTTCTGTTATGGAAGGATTTACCTTCCTTCTTTGGAAAGATTACAGACTCCCACAAATGTGTGACACTCTTGAACGTATGAATTTCAGATGTGCATGTCATTGACATCCACTTACATGGAGACCAAAATGGTGAGAATGCATGTGGTTGAGTGCATCCTTGAAGAAAGACATCTAAACATGATATTCACAACATCATGTATATCTATCCTTCACTCGACGAATGAAGAAAGGCTTCAACGAGTCAGCTAAATGCAACTGAATTTTGGCTTCAGGATGACAAGCTTTGAATCAAAACAACTCAACCTTCATATAAAAACAAAACCCAAAGGTCATTCAAGATACAGTTACAAGATTACTATCACTATAAAACTGAGATATTGAGTGTCATGAAACAAGTGCTAACCATAAAAAAACTGAATGGTAACTATCATGAAACATGTGCTAACTATCGTAAAATTAAGTGCTAACTATCATAAAATAGGGCATTGCTATCATAGAACTGAATGCTAGCTATCATGTAACATGTATTAAGCATCATAAAACCTGTGCTAACTATGAAAATTTGAATGCTAATTATCATAAAATAGGTGCGAACTATCATAAACCATGTGCTAACTATCGTAAAGTCGGTGCTAACTATGGTAAAGTTGGTGCTAATTATCATAAAACTGAATGTTGACCATCACAAACAAGGCGCTAATTATCATACATCTTAATGCTAACTAGCATAAACAAGTGTTAAGTATTACAAATCCGAATGCTAACAATCATAAAACATGTGCTTACTATCATAAATGCCAATGATTAATGAAACAAATGTGTTAAGTATCATGCGACAAGTGCTAACTATCATGAAGCAAGTACTAACTATCATAAAATAGGTTCCAACTGTCATAAACCAGGTGTGCTAACTAGCATGAAATAAATGCCTACTATCAAGTTATTCCTAATTATCTTGAAGAAACTACTGTAAAATTCACTATCGTAAAGTAGGTGCTAACTATTATAAAGTTGGTGCTAATTTTCATAAAACTGAATGCTTTCTATCACAAAGAAGGCGCTAATTATCATACATCTACATGCTAACTAGCATAAAATAGGTTGTAAGTATTACAAATCTGAATGCTAACAATCATAAAACATGTGCTTACTATCATAAATGCTAGTAAACGATTGATGAAACAAATGTGTTGAGTATCATGAAACAAGTGCTAACTATCACGAAGCAAGTACTAGCTATCATAAAATAGGTTTCAACCATAACAAAACTGAATGTTGGCGATCATGGAACATGTGCTTACTGTCAGAAAACTAAGAACTCTATTTCTAAAAAGAATAGACTCTATTGATGCTTGTCGATATGGCCCTTGAGGCGTCCCCTTTATGGGCAAGGGCCATATTAACAAGCATCAATAGAGTCACTAGCTTAGATTTAAGTAATAGTTTAGTAATAACTAAGCTATCTCCCCTAGTGATGCTTGTCAATATGGCCCTTTCCCCTAAAGGGGACTGCCGCTCAAGGGCCATAGTGACAAGAATCAATAACGCTGAAAGGTTCAAAATCAGAAAACAAGTGCTAGCTATCATAAAACTGATGGGTAGCCAGCATAAAACAAGTGGTTGATAGATATCATGAAAGTAGTTAAATGACTTACTATGTATGGTAGATAACACGTTAAACAAGTGCTTCAACAATGTACCTAGGGCTCATCAAGTAGATGCACCGGGTGCTTGACGTGTGTGTTTTTTGACAGTATCTTTCTACAAACATCTTTTTTGTTGGGGGAAACACGTGACTCAAATTTCCAAAAATAGTAAACAACTTCTTTCATATCATCCATTATTGTACTATTGCATTGATGCTTCCAACATGCCACCAACGAGAATAAGCGATTACCATCATCCATTTGGGCTTCCACACGAAATCTTGCCTTGTGCAAGGAACACTTGGAAACTTGCAAAACCCTTGCTACCTTAGCAATGGCCATCCTTCAGTAGAGTTCATCAGCATGGTCGATGTAGATTTCTTTAGGAACAACTCTTCTTTGTTTGCAGGTTGTTTGCAGGCTGCTTCACGATAGCCAAAGTGTTACGCACATTAGCTATTAGTGTTGCTTGCAGTTCTTCCTCCTATCTAGTTGTTCGATCTCGTAGACCTATCATTGTAGGGTGTTGTAGAATTCGATCGAAGATTTCACACTTCAATTGTTTCTCCATGCTTTGGGTCTTCTCATTCAAAAACTTCATTGTTTCAAGGACGATTCGTTGCTTTATGGATTCCTCAATATCCATCAAATTGTTATTCCTCATGCACTTGTTTCGTTTCCGTTGTTCTCTCTTTTTTTGCCTCATACTGCCTAATTACAGCACGTGAGTGGAGGTCATTCTCCTAGTGTGCAACATTACTTAAATGCTCTTCTCTTACAAATCCTACAAGATTATGACAGTGAGCTCACTATCAAATCAAGCAACACATTAAGGACACAAAATTTAACAAATATACCTTCTTTCATAAACATTCCCATCGCTACTGGGAACACATCTCTGTTCTCCTCTGATATTAGCACTGGAACATAAGGTGTAATATCCATGTTCTATTGTTTTACGAATAGACCAACCTTATAGAAATAAAAAGATACAACCTTCTGACTACCATTGTCAATGAGAAGCTTGACAAGAATAACTTCCAAGCATGGAAGTTTAGGATGACAAACTTCCTCATGGGAAAGGGAGTTTGGGAGTACATCAATGGAGAAAGTGTAGAACCAGTCTTGGGAGCTGCTTCCACTCCTGCTAAGTTAAAGGCCTTTAAAGAATGGCATGGAAAAGCCAAGAAATGCTTGTATTAGTTCTCTGTCAATATTTCAGATTCCATGATTGTGCATATACAAGATGTAGAGATGCCTAAGGAGGCATGGGATACATTGGTGAAGCTGTATAGCACAAATATAAATGCATGAAAGATGCAGCTTAAGCAGGAGTTGCACAATGTGTAGAGGAAAAATCTGAGTATAAATGAGTACTCCTTAAAGGTGAAAGGTCTTGCAGATTCTCTTGGCTCGATTGGAGCACCTATTGATGATGAGGACTTAGTGTCTGTGACCTTGAATGGTCTTGGGAAAGGATTATGTATAGTTTCGAACATCCATTGGAGTCCGTGAAACATTTCTTGATTTTCAAGAACTTATCGCTCTCTTGTTGAGTGAAGAGCAAAGGAATGGTGGTTCAGCCACATTAACTTCTCAAGAGTCTGCCTTCTACTGGAATACAAGTAGACTGTTTTGGTGGTCACACAGGAAATCAGAACCAATAGCAACAACATGAAAACCAATCCTATGGAGGAGGACGTGGTAGTTCTAGAGGCAGAGGGAGCCAAAGAGGCCATGGTTCATGTCAAAGGAACCAACAAGTAGATAGGAGCACAAAATGCTATTATTGTGGAAAACCTAGACACAAGGAGAAGACCTACTATAAAAAGCAAAATGACATCAAAAATGGAAACTTTCAGCAAAGCAACTATGCATCATCAAGCAGGCATGGTGAAGATAGAAATGAGCACCTTTTTGTGATGCATCATATGGTTAACTCCATGATAGGAGATGCTGCAGCTTGCAATGATGTTTGGTATGTTGATTCAGGTACTT
Organism: Dipteris shenzhenensis; assembly: GCF_047967505.1. NCBI lineage: Eukaryota > Viridiplantae > Streptophyta > Polypodiopsida > Gleicheniales > Dipteridaceae > Dipteris > Dipteris shenzhenensis. Next base: position 15,276,214 of record NC_141623.1, on the reverse strand, counting down.
CTAACCACATGACCAATCATGGTGAGTGGTTTTGTGATGTCATAAATTTGAATAAGCCAAGCTATGTTGAAACAAGTGATGATACTGTGCATCCAATTGTGCAGGTTGGTAAAGTACCATTGGCTATGCAAGATGGCAAAACGAAGCACTTGCATGTTCCAAACATCACCAAGAACCTGGTTTCAGTTGGCCAAATGGTTGACCAAGGTCTGCAAGTCAGATTTAATCCTGATGGATGCTTTGTTGAGGACTTGAAAAATAAGTGCCGCTTGGTTGCAGAAGGCAACAAAAATAGCAGAATGTTTACCTTGGATGTAGATATGCCTGAGGTGAAATCTGCTATGTTTGTGCATGGGAGAGGTGTAATTGCAAATATTGAGATATGGCACAAGTGCATTGGGCACATAAATATACAAAGGCTGAAATCTATGCAAACGAAAAACATTGTTGCAGGTTTGCCTAAATTCATAGTTGAGGGAATGCAAAAGGTATGTGAAGCATGCCAAATAGGCAAGTAGGCCAGATATGCATTTCCTAATGCTTAAGTGAGCGCAAGACCTTTGGAAGTGATCCACTCAGATGTGTGGACAACCAAAGCTGCTTCTATTGGTGGATGCCATTACTATGTGATGTTTATTTATGACTACACTAGGAAGGTGTGGATTTACTTTATGAAGCACAAAAGTGAAGTGTTTAGCCACTTCAAGGCTTTTAAGGCCATGGTTGAAAAAGAGAAAGGTGTGCATATTAAGGTGATAAGATCTGATGGAGGGGGAGAGTACCTTTCAGAAGAATTCAATGAATATCTAAAAGAACATGAAATTCAAAGGAAGTACTCATGCAGGTCTACCCCTCAGCAGAATGGGGTTGCAGAAAGGAAGAACAAGCATATTGCAAAAGTAGGACGAGCGATCCTAAATGAGAAAAATATGCCTGACTATTTTTGGGCTGAAGCAATAGCAGCTATTGTTTATATTATGAACAGAACCCCCACTATGGATGTCCATGGCATGATGCTTAAAGAAATGTATACAGGCAAGAAACCAGATATTTCTCACTTGAAGGTATTTGGTTGCATAGCTTATGTTCATGTTCCTGATGAGAAAACAACAAAGCTAGATCCAAAGGCAGAAAAATGCATCTTTATTGGATATGCTCTACACCAGAAAGGCTATCGTTGTTATAACCATTCCACTCGCAAAATGCAAGTGAGCAGAGATGTTGTTTTTTATGAAATGAGTAGTTGGTATGCACCAACTGTAGTGTTAGCAGATGCAGGTGCAAGAAATGGGAATGCTGCAACAAATGTAGAGCAGCAATCTCAAGCCTTGAGTGGACCTGGAGAGTCCTCTACTAGTGGATCTAATGCATGGACAGGGAGATTGAGATTAGTGAATCGTCACATGGTAGTATTAATGGTGTTGTACAGGTATCATGCAAAGGAAAAGAAAATTTGGACCATGATCGAGTGTTTGATGTTTCAGCTGGTAGCTCTCACGTTGATGGAGAGTCAAGTGGCTCTAAAATGAGCCTTGATGAAGAACTTGGGATTCCCTCTATTGTTACACCTGGTGCAAGAAAAAGCAAGCATGCTTTAAAGACTCCTGCAAGTGATCCAATTGTACGTAGGTTCACACGTGTTAAGTATCTAGTTGATAGGCTAAGATATGATGGATATACATCGCATCATTATGCTTATATGGTTAAGGTTCTAGAGGAACCAGAGCCCACATGCTTTGAGGATGCAGTAGGGCATAAAAATTGGGAAGCAGCTATAGATGAAGAGATGGCTACCTTGGATGGAAACCACACTTGGGATTTGATGCCTTTGCCTCATGATAAGAAGGTTATTGGCTGCAAGTGGGTTTACAAAGTAAAGCAAAATGATGATGGGTTTGTGAGCAAGTACATATATGCATTCCTTGTTTGTTGTTCAAATCCAGGATAAGCTTGAAGTGTTGGGTACATGTTTGGATCAGTTCCTTCTTCCCTCCTTTGGAGGTACTTGGTTGATCCTGATTAATTTCCTGGCGGGTCCATGTAAATTATAGGGGTTGTCTCCTCGATGGTTTTGTAGAAGCTTGACCTTGAAATGAAAACCTTGGGGTTCTTGCTATTGTTCTGTCATTAGCCGAATAGGAAGGAGGATTCACCTCACTTCTTTGTTTAGTCTAGACTTGGGTTTGAGTAGCAGCAGGGACTAAGTCCCTACTCATTGGTTCTGTGACTGGGGGTGAAACCATGTCTCTAGGACCTTGGTTTGTTACGGTTTTCCATGCAAAAGGGTTTACCATTTTTGCTAGATCGGATAATCCTATTCTTCCCATGAAGTTTGACAAAGACCCATAGAGTCTTGCTGTTGCAGATAGGATTGGAGACTGTGGCTCCACTAAACTGGAATTGGGAACAATGGTAATTATGCTTTCAACAATTTCTCCCATGTTGTTGTCCAAGCTAATGGATTCTTTAGAGCTAGATCCTTCGTCTCTCACTGGTCCTTGGACCGAATGTGATCCTAGAGTTGAGGCTCCTAAGAGGATGGATGCGAAGCTCAGTATGTAACTAGGCAAAATATTGGTGGATGCATTGTCATCAGGTTCTGGTTCATTGTCTAGAAATCTTCATGATCTAAGTTGCATGTAGCTGATTTTCCATTTCAGGTTCCTCTGTCAAGAAAGTGGTATTTGTTCAAAGGTTTGGGAGTGGTTTTACTATGTTTTGACCTCTGGGGGATCTCTAGAGACACTCTAGAAGTTGTCAAAATTTTATCAGAATTTTGGTCTATGGAGCTATTTTAGCATGCTAGGATAAGCAGTGCTATTTCAGCGGGTCTCTATTTTAGCGCGTTGTGATACGGGCATGCTGAAATAATAGGGGCTATTTCAATGCATGGAATTAAGGTCCCTTGAAATAAATGTGGGGTTCCTTAATTCAGCGGGTCGGCTAATTCAACACGTTGGGATAAATGATGTTAACTTTGACCAAGATGCTATTTCAGTGCATGGAATTACCAAGTGCTAATTCAGCAGTGTCTTAATTAAGTGCGTGGAATTAACTGACTGGACTGCTATTTTAGCGGTCCGTTGAAATAACAAATTTTGAATATTATGGATTTTTTGAGATTTTTAGATATTTTCTTGATATTTTGGGATAGGGCCTATTTTAGTGCATGGAAATAATTAAGTCAACGGGTCATTGAAATAACAACAACTATGGACAGCTGGACCATTAAATGCTCCGCTGATTTAGCACCTAACTTCTGACACCTGGGGGTAATTCAGCACGTTGGGATGTTTTCAACGCACTGAAATAGCTCCTGTGCAAGTTTCTATGTTGACAGTTCCACTCAACTTTTGGCTTTTGTCAGGGATTTTTGTGGTTTTTTGTTTACTGTGATGTGATCTGGGGGTTCTATCTAGCTACTCTAACACTCTAACACAAAAAATAACAAAAAACAATAATTTTTTGTGTGCACAAGTCAAATCGAAAGAAAGGACAACTTTTTGCTACTATTCCTATCTCGAAAGCACAATGTGATGACATTTGAATTGTTTTTTTTATGGAATTTGACAATGCAACTAGTTTAGCAATGATGGGAACTACCTTTTCCTACAATTGTAGCTTCAAAACACAACAAAAACAACCTTTTTCACTCGATTTTCACTCTCAAACTACCTATCCACCACCACCGAAAGCTTTCATTAATCTGCTTGCATTCGGGCAATGGGTAAAGACAAGGGAAGCACATGATTTGCAAGAGCATACCTCTTTATCCCCGACAACGATGCCAAAAATGTGGTCCTTTCCATCTCCACGTGTCGTGGAGAACTTTTGGTTATGCCGATTGAAAAGATCACTTTCGATCTACCCCCCGAGAGAAGCGATGCAATGGTGTGTGGCAACGAATGTCACGTTCATCGTCCCTCGGATCATCTGCAAGCAACGATTCCACAAGAAGAGAAGCATAGAGGAGAGGGAGGGGGAGAAGGTAAGGAGTACAAGCATGGGGAAGGGAAAAGGAAGGATGCATGGCAATATTATGCAAGGAAATGGAATGAAAGAAAGCAAGATAAGACACAAAGTGGGAGCAATGTGGTAGCTTGTATTCCTCAAAGTTGCAAATGAATAATGAAGACTGAAGTCAACCAGTCGTCCTTTTATACAAACCACCTTTTGAAGGGAGGGGCAAACCCTAACTCATCCTACCACTCTTGCTCACTCTTTTTAGCTCATTTTTCTAGCCTACCTTGCCAAGGCTTCTCTTCTAGCTATCCTCCTAGCTATGAACAAGCAAAATTCTACAATAATTACATAGTTTTGATACAAAGATGTATTTACAATGGTTAGGACTAGGATAGGCTTAACAACAACCCTATTGCGTGCTCACGTTGCTTTGCCATGTCTCACCCTTGCATGAATAGAGAGGCCAATGAAGCTCAGCTTCAAAACTGACCTTCAGTATCATCATTCGTCATTAAGGGTCTCCATTGCTGTTCGAAATATAAACATAATGAAGATTTGACACAATCATATCTTTGTTCTAACATTGTGATTTTTGTAGGCAAATCCAAGTAAGACCATGGACTCAATTTCCAGCAAGAAGAGCACAGACCAATCTTCAAGTAGAGAAAAACTCAAGGTCTTGCTAATAAAAGAAAAAAGAGTAAAGGCACTACAGAGGTATTGAATGGGTGCAATGCTCTAGAATGGGAATGGTATTTTGACAACTATAGTGCTACTGGTTGCCCATATAAAAAGATTTACATGTTTGTAAAATGAGAGAATGCCCCTACATATGAAGATGTTGGTGTTGTAACTCAACTTCAAAAGGATCAAGTTGATACTAAAGGAGATGAGGATGTGTGTGTGGGGGTGGGATTGATATTGTTCCTTCTATCACCTCTTTCTTATAGTGATAAAAGACACATGAAGGGAAAGAAGGATTCGATGGACAAAATGGGGTGCAGTGTGGTGTTTGACAATGACATTAATCTGATAGAATCATTGATGCGTTTAATGTAGTTGATAGAAATATCAAGAAATCGATTGCATCGGATGACACTGGTACATCTAAAGCATTGGTGATAGTGCCTGTAGGAGAATTACCATTGAGAATATTTCCATCACAACAAGAATTGAAAGGTTGGTGCAAGACTACTGGTTCGAGTAATTTTGATTTGGCAAAATATTATCCATTTGGGACGGAAGGGTTCTCTATCCCTGTGTTGAATTGCATTCAAGCACCAACCGAATATGTGTACAGACCCCTTGTGGATCAACATGTTTGTAACTTATTCAAGGAATTCATTGTGAACCCAAGGGATTGCTCCACCAAAGTTGATTTGATGCCTTACCATACAAAGTCAAATATGCCAGTTTCTAGTATTTCCATTGCACAGTTTTCCACATATCATTATTGGGTGCTCTTAGGACAACACTCCATTGAAGGTGCAAAGATTTTGCAAGAGTATCCTTCTCAACCACTTGAAGCTATCAAACCTGTATATGCAAATAGGATAGCAAGAATAGTTGTAGATTGTCCTAATCATATATGCCAAATAATATCACGGAAGGAAAATAAGGAACTTCAATGGGTTATGAAGGATGCTCCATATCCACAACAATTAAAGTGTAAAGAACGCGGGAGAGAGGGAGGAGACTCGATTGCAGCTTTTTCACAACATACACAAGAGAGGAGACACAAGATGTGGAGGCTGAAGCTTATCTTCACTTAGTTGAAAATAGCACACAACAACTATGCAATAGAAGAGGGGTATACCCTATATGTCAAACCCTAGAATACGTGGTTCATATGTGAACCCAAACCAAAAACATGCATGGTAGTCTAACTACACCACGAGTACAACCAACATAGACGGTGACATAAATGATAGTCACCCAGGAGATATATCGGGGCTAGAGCTTGATATCTCAACACTCCCCCTCAAGCTCAAATCCATCTCAAGTACACCAAGCAAGCTCCTAAATCTGCGAAGCTTCTCGGTACCCAAGGCCTTAAGGGGTATGCACGTTTATCGAGCTAAAATGCCTAAGCTAAAAATCCCAAGCTAAGTTTGTTTACACATATTAGTCCATATATTTATGGAAGTAGATGGTTCTTTAGTAGTTAAAGCAGCATGCTATCAATTTGGGCCCACTAAACTATGTATATATTTGCTAGTGAAAGTAGTGAGGGAGGCCCTTTGAAGGGATAGGACGGCCCCCTTTGAGGTACTTTTGCTAGATAAAGTAGGGGAGCATGCCTCTTCCCAAGTACTTTCACTGGGGAAAGTAGGGGGGGAACGCCCCTTCCCAAGTACTTTCGTTGGCGAAAGTACTTGGGGTAGCTTTTGAAGCTTTCCATAACAAAATTATACAAAATAGATGAAAATTATGTCAAATTTATGAAATTAATATTTATAGTTATTATTGTATAGCTTATCCATTGCATTTTCTTAGATATTTACTTAGGCTAGCCTTCTAAGTGTTTGAGAATTATCTTCTCTACATGCTAGTTTATTCCATGTTCTCCCTGCTTTCATTGGAGAAAGAAGGAGGGGGATTCCATTCCTAGGTACTTTCGCTAGAGAAAGTAGAGGGGCCAGGCCCTTTTCTAGGTACTTTTGTTGGCGAAAGTAAGGCATGAGGCCTTTTGGAGGGAGGTTGATGTAAGAGATAGAAGGCCTTCTGGCAAGGTAGTTTCATAGGGAAAGTAGGGTGGGAGGCCTTTTATAGGGATAAAAGCTAGAGGGAGATCATCATTTTATGCTCCTTTAAATGGCAATATATTTTTCTTGGTATAGTTGAACACTTCACTGCCCATATTTATTAGATAAATATGATCATGGGAGTAAGAGATTTTTTATCCAAAAAGTCGAATTGGCCACCTTTTATAACTCCCTAGCTTGCCAGCTCATGGGTTTTAGCTCGAAAAATGACAATCCCCATTTTTAAGAGGTTGGGAGGATTTTCCCAAAATTACTAATACAGAGTTAATGCATGATGAGCACTGAAACGACCTTTTAATTACAAAAAATGCCACTACACACTTAGAACTAATAAATCATTCACAATGATCTATTGTTCACCATTCTTAAATATTGTTAAAGATTTACAAATATAATAAATACTTTAACCTTCTAAAATATTTTATATCATTCACAACAAAAATATTTCTACTATTCTAATAGTATTTTAAAATAATTCTAGTCATTCACAATTATAAGAAACTATATGGCAATCTTAAAAGTTATTTCATCATAACTATAAGAAACTATAGCTTCTTTTTGCATTTCTCTCCTACTTTTCTTCCTCATGCATGAAAAATTAGGATTTTGCTTAGGTGCAAGGGAGGGAAATAATGTACCTTTTGTTGAATGTTGGCTTGGTTTGGTTGATTTGCTCTTTTTTGTACTCCTCCACTTGCTTTTGCTATGTTCCTTGCTCTCTTTGTTATGAACAACAATGCTAACAAAGCTTTATTTTGGCTATGTATTGGTTTTGTAGGACCCCACACCTTACACCATTCAGGGAAAAGCTAAAATCCAAGTATTTCCTCTTACCCACCGACATGAGGTTTCAATTTTCATTATTCTTCCATAGAGTTTTTCCTTCATGAGGTGTTTTGGGTTGCAGGTACATATCCTCTATTTACCCCTTCCTCTGTTTTCCTATCCTCTATTCTCCCATCCTCTATTTCTTTGTCCTCTATTTTCCCCATCCTCTTTTTTCTCTATTTTCCACATCCTCTATTTTATTTCCCCCATCCTCTATTACTATTTTCTCATGCCCCCATGTTGTATTCCCCCATTGTCTATTTCTCCCATCCTCTATTGTCTTTTCCCTCATGCCCCCATCCTCTATTCTCTATTCCCTTATTCCCCCATCCTCTACCTCTATTACCTCATGCCCCCATCCTCTATTCTCCATTCCCTCATGCCCCCATCCTTTATTTCCTCCATCCTCTATTTCCCCATCTCTATCCCCTCGTCATCTATTCTCTACTCCCTCATGGCCATTGAGTTTTGTGGCCTCTCAAGAAGAGCAACAAGCACTAGGAGCAAGGAGACTCTATTCAAGGGCTTTGTGAGTAGGGCAACAACCACAAGAAATTGAGCAACCAGGAAGCCAAAGAAGGTGGGTGGCTTGCAAAAGATGGCTCTCGACAAACATAAATATTAAAATTGGTAGCAAGAAGTAGGTAGCAAGGCTGTAGTAGAAAGGAAGAGCTCTGATACTAGTATAGACCACCTAAAGGGAAGGAGAATTGAGAGCATAGCCACTGACCACCCAGCCATACCACCACATAAGCTCTCTAGGCTAATTTCAAACACCACATGCTATTTCGGGCAATCTAGCCATACATAGCTACTACCAGCCACATATAGCTAATTTCTTTGGTACCACACATGCTACCATGTGACCTCAAGTCTGTATGAGTATGCATAACTACCATGGTGACTCCCACATACCCCTGACTAATGGACATATCACCACTTCGAATGTTGCCATTATTGGTCTTGCTCTCACCACATCCTCGAGATTACCATTGTCGTCACATCCAACTATATGTAGTATTGTTTAGACTCTAGAGTACTATTAGTAGTGAATACATAGTATGTATTGTGGATATTATGCACTTAACAAATTTAACTATATATAGTATTGTTTAGATTACTATTAGTACTAAATACATAGTATGTACTCAACAAATCAAACTATATATATAGTACTATTGAGAGTACTATTAGTATTGAGTACATACTGTGCACGGCATACTATGTACTTAACAAATCAACAACAATGCACTCAAGAAGAGAACAAGAAAAATCATACTTATCCACCTTGTGCTTTTTCAAGTTGCGAGGGTGAATGCCTATAGCCTTTAAAAATTTTCTATCACTGTACGTAAAAGCTCTTGCTGCACCCTCAATACTTGCAATAATGTGACATATTTACCTATTTTTGAGGGTGAATGCTGAGACTTATAAAAATTTATATCAATGTACATCAAAGCTCTTGTTGCACCCTCAATACTTGCAATCATGTGACATACCAACCTCTTTACACCCAATTTCACTTTGCTATGATCTCCCTTTACATGGATTTAAGATTTTTCAACTTTTTGGCAATTGTCATTGATACATCATCATGGCATAATTTTGCAACATCCATCACATCTTTCAGTTGTGGATGGCATATGACCTCCGCATAATCTCATCCTTTGTTTCAAATCAAGAATATGTGTCTTATAGGAAAATTTTTCTTGGGAAAGAATGGTGCTACCTACAACTCCCCATTCTACCCCACAATAAGTGAAACTCATGTCATATTACATAACCAAAAAAGGTAGAAGAAGTTCTACTTTTTATATTGCCATTGTGTTTTGCAAAAGAAGATAGTAGAGACAATAATAAAGTGCAAGCCAAATGTCAAAATGGTCGAATGGAAAAAGGTGCAAAATAGCCGAATGTAAAAAAGTACAAAGTTTTCGTATATAAAAAAGAACAAAACACTAAATCTATAAATTGTACGATGTGTGGTCATCGGCATCATCTCCACAATGGCCTCCTCCCTTGTTGGACGTCTTCTCACCCTCTTCCTCACTCTCCTCCTTGTCTACATCATTGAGGTCATCCAATTTAACCCCCTCAATTAAAAAAAATAAGTAAAGCTTGATTTTAAATGAGGAAAACAACATGATTTAGAACAAGGACAATAAGATACTTACGGAGCTTGTAAAAATTGTTGTCCAATCAACCTCTACTCCCTTCTCATCTAGCTTGCTAAAGAGGTCTTCCACAAAATTATTGTAGGCATAGCAATACTCCTCCATGAGATATCACCAATCATGGAATGCTTGTAATCAACCCAAATCAAAAGTGTTAGATTCATATAAAGTGCTATGAGAAAAACAATTATTCAAACTAATAATTTGACATGTACATAGAACAAAATATTTGCCACCCACACTTTGAGTCCTACCGCATCCACCACTGCCGAGGTGTGAAGCACCTCTACTCCACATGTAGGCTCGTATCACTTTTAGATGTGTAGCTCATGAATTTTTGACTCCTCTTCAAATTGCTTCTTTGCCCTCTTCCAATTGCTCTTGTGGATATGAGAGGGTCTAGGATTCCCTACCCTTACTACATCTCATATCTCGGAGTGGAAATATTTCGATGCATGACACATGCATGGGAGCATCCACTTCCTATCAAACTCACAAATGCAAGGCACGGGGCTCCTAGTGCAACTTGTTTAGAACGTAGTTTTTTTTAAAACATTGTGGTTTGATGATGTATCCAAGAGCTTAAGATTAAAGGCTATATTCATAAGTTACCTCATACGCATGATGACTCTGGAGCCTCTCTCATCCTCGATGATCTATTGTGCATCATTGACATGATTCATAATATCATCGTGCAAGGCCTCCTAGAAGGTCCTGGGGGTGGATGGGCCTACGACTAGGGTGAATGATGGGGTCACTGACGGGTGGCAGTGAGCATTGCACTAGCAAGTGCAGTGATAGGGGATGAGGGAATGGCAGAAGAGGAGATCTACAATAGGAGTGGCTCTGATATGCAGGTGATGCCTCATCCATGGCAAGCGGAGCCGCAACATCCACCACCCATAGCCATGGATTCCGGTGTACAAGGGGTGCTACTGGGTCAGGGCATAGTATGCATGGGACCAGTCACTAAGATAGTAGCATGTGCACCATCATCCACATTGGCATCACCGCAACACATGCTCGATGCTCAACGTTGTTGGCTTCCAGCTGAGGATGCCTCACTATGAGATGGGGGTGCACAAGAGAGCCTACTATATGGGCTTGCGTGACTAGAAGGGGAGGGGTGAGTAGAATGCATGGCCTCCTAGAATCTCTCGTACGTAGAGGAGGACATGTTGCTTGAATAGTCCCGAAGCTCCTCATGAATCATCTCCGAGAATCTAGACCTCCGACCAGATGCAGATCCTAAATAGCAACAACTATGACTCATATCTCCTACACTAAAACCATGCAAACAATCCAAAATAAAAACCAGTATCAATACATGAAACAAACAAGCAAACTTGAGTAACAAATAGGATGGGGGAAATAGAGGATGAGGGCATGAGGGAATAGAGAATAGAGGATGTAGGAAATAGATGATGGGGAAATAGAGGACGGGGTCATGAGGGAACAAAGAATAGATGATGGGGGCATGAGGGAATAGATAATAGAGGATGGAGGAAATAGAGGACGGGGAAATAGCGGATGGGGGAAATAGAGAATGGGCCTCCCACATCCATATTGTGGACCGAAGAAGAGAGAGTTTATGCCACAAGTAGATATAGAGGTCGATTGTTTTGTTGTGGTTCGGCCATCGGATGATGAATATGAGACTGTGAAGTTTTGGGTTGCAAAAGTAGTTGATGTGCAAAGAGATGACCAAGGGAGAGCTACAACATTTACAGCGGTATGGTATGAGCCAAAGGGCAGGAAGGAGAATATGGATAACAACACATTATATACTAATTGTATAATGAAGGAGTGGGTCCCAAATGATGAAGCGGTCTCTCAAGTTTCGACGGAGACAATCATAGTGTCTTGGCATTCAAGGGCAAAGAAATCAAAGAAGCACATGGGATATGAGGTAGAAGGAAAAATAAAAATACCACAGCAAACTATTTTGCATATACACGAATTTTTAAGGATGCTCGCCATGGAGGAAGTAGAAGGAGACAGCGCAAATGAAGAATGTCCATGATTAAAGCTTTGTGTTGAAGTCCATTGAAGGATTTTATTTGGGTACTAGGCAAGGAGCCAATCGAAGACAATTATAATCAGAGTCATCACCTCTTATGTCAAATGAGAGTCAAAATATGCACTGGATGTCACCCAAGGGTCAAGGCTTGCCAAGACAATAGGGAGTTAATGCAGATGGCACCTGGCAAGGGACTATCACATTGAGCAATAGGACAATGGGGAGTCAATGCACCCAAGGGGCAAGGCTTGGCAAGATAACTTGTGGGAGTTAATGCAGATTTTGCACTGGATGTCACCCAAGGGTCAAGGCTTGGCAAGAAAATAGGGAGTTAATGCAGATGGCACCTGGCAAGGGACTATCGCATTGAGCAATAAGACAATGGGGAGTCAATGCACCCAAGGGGCAAGGCTTGGCAAGACAAGCCTAGGTCAAATTATGCAGATGACAACTGGCAAGGGACTGTCGTGACATTGACCAATAAGACAATGGGGTGTCAAATTATGCAGATGGCACGAATCAAGGCTCTTTAAGAGCAACAATTTAAATTGTAAACATATGTTCAGTCTATATCATTTTGGATATAAAGAATCTAGCTAAGAGCAACTTCTCTCAATGTAATCATATAAAGAAAGCTATAATTGCTATTATACCTCTTTGGTTCAATACAAAACTTGGGTCTTATGGCATCATGTCTTCTTTCTATTTATTAAAATTTTTGTTAAATTTTGTGCATATTGCCGAGTGACAATGTTATTTTCATGAAATATTTAAGTCTCCTTTCATGGATTTATAAATTTATCACGTCAACGAAAAAAAACATGAAGGAAAAATATTAAAAATAATTAAATTAACAAATAACTTAGATATAGCTAGAATTTCTAATATAGGATTATTTCAAATTCTTGCATGTTGGTGCAAAAGTATAGATTGAAAAAACAATATTTTTATGTGAATATGATAGTGCCACAAAGTGAACTTTTGATTTGGGAAGGAAAAACGTTAAGGAAAAATATTAAAAATAATTAAATTAACAAATAACTTAGATATAGCTAGAATTTCTAATATAGGATTATTTCAAATTCTTGCATGTTGGTGCAAAAATATAGATTGAAAAAATAATATTTTTATGTGAATATGATAGTGCCACAAAGTGAACTTTTGATTTGGGAAGAATATTTTCAGAAAGTAAAATTTTGATTTGGAAATGATATTTTCATAAAGTAAAGTTTTCATTTGGGAAGGATTTTTGGGCTTCGTCCAAAAACAACACAAAAAGTCCAAAATTAATGAAATAGGTGTTTGACAGAAAGGGACACAAGAATCAAGATGTTAGAGGGGTGCAATCTACATTTGGCATCGATCACACGAGCCTTCAAAAATGCATATCAAGAAAAAGTGAAACTTTCTCTGTATTTTGAAAAGGAGATTAAGCTTTTGGAGCAAACAGTTCATGCATTGCAAGCAAAAATTGCAGAGAAGGATGATAGTTTGGCTAACCTGCATTCTGAAAACATCATTTTAGAGTGTAACACTGAAAACTTTAAAAAGCAGCTAGCAAAACTGGAAAAAAAAAATCTTTCTTGAAAGAAACTCCAATTGGTGCACGGTCACGCAAGAGGAAGTTAAAAACGATGGAAAGTCTCACTATCGGAGGTGGCCAATGGAAGCATCGCGTGAGAGCTTGGAGGTATTATTCACCAGCCCTATCAGTTTGGTGCACTATACAATGTTCTTCTATTATTTGCAGCACATAGAATCTTTTGTATTTGAGAATCAAAATAATTGTTTATGTTATGTTCTTTTTAAAAGGATGGTTACAGATGTTGTTGGTTTCAAGGCACTTGGTTCCAATATAATGGGAACAGTTCTGACAAAAGACATGGTCGAGTGTGCCATTCATCATCCCATGCTAGTCTTTGAATAGACATAGCCAACGAATCCATTCAAAAGGTCAGTGATGTTTTCACTACTGCAGATGCACAAGGAATATGCGACATGGCTGGCATTAGCACAAAGTTTACAGGATGATTGTGCCTTAATCACGTTTCCAATTGTTTGCCCCTCATACCCGCCCACATTCCTCCTCCCTCTCCCCCATGCTTCTTTCTCCCTCTCACCCACGGTTTCTGATTGCCCTTACCCATGCTTTCTGCTCCCTCATGCTTATCGACTGTCACAGGTGGTGTGTTGCATGGTTTATAGCAATCTTTTCGACTCTTTTTCTAGCAATGCGTGTTATATATCAATCGCAAGTAACTTTAGGTGTGTGTGAGTCGATTCACTACAAAGCATGAAGGGGCCGCTATTGAGTCATTTTCTTGGGCCTTCTTGCATTGTGGTGAATCACGGTTTTCTGATCAACATGTAAATTTTTGTGTTTGTGAGTCGATTCACTACAACGCAAGGAGGGGCCTCTATTTTGTTTGCCTAAGCATTCTCACATTGTTGTGAATGGGTTTTTTCTCATAAGCAAGTACTTTTGTGTTTGTGTGAGTCTAATTTTCAACAATAGCAAGCACTTCTGTGTGTGTGGGAGTCTATTCACAACAACGCGAGGAGGGGCAGCTATTTTGTTTGCCCAGGCCTCTTCACATTGTGGTGAATCGTTTTCTTCTTATCAGCAAGTACTTTGAATCATGTGTGAGTCAATTCACTACAATGCAAAGAGGGGCTGCTCTAATGTTTGCCTAAGCATTCTCGCGTTGTTGTGAATGGGTTTTTTCTCATAAGTAAGTACTTTTGTGTTTGTGTGAGTCTAATTTTTAATAACAGCAAGCTCTAATGTTTGCCTAGGCGTTCTCGTGTTTTTGTGAATGGGTTTTTTCTCATAAGCAACTTTTTGTGTGTTTTTGTGAGTCCAATTTTCAACAACAGCAAGAACTTTTTGTGTGTGGGAGTCTATTCACAACAACGCGAGGAGGGGCCCGTATCTTGTTTGCCCAGGCCTCCTCGCATTGTGATGAATCATTTTCTTTTTATCAGCAAGTACTTTGAATAATGTGTGAGTAGATTCACAACAACGCGAAGAGGGGCCGCTCTTTTGTTTGCCCACGCATTCTCGCATTGTTGTGAATGGGTTTTTTCTCATAAGCAAGTACCTTTGTGTTCGTGTGAGTCCATTTTTCCTCAGTAGCAAGTACTTTTGTGTGTGTGTGAGTCCATTCACAACAACGCAAGGAGAGGCCGCCATTTTGCTTGCCAAGGCCTCCTCGCGTTGTGGTGAATCGTTTTCTTTTTATCAGCAAGTACTTTGATGTATGTGTGAGTCGATTCACTACGACGCGTGCGGGCACTATTTTGTTTGCTCAAGCCTTCTCGCATTGTGGTGAAACGATTTTGTCCTTACTTTAACCCTGTCTTTCTTTTTGTATCAGATGGCTCGCGTCAGGCGTACGGTCAGGTCGAAGGACAAATTCGCTTCGAAAGTGACCCCTTCTGCAGGAAAAAGATGTCGAAGTTGAAGGAGTTGAGAGGTAGGAAGGCTGGCACTCCGAGGAAGCTTGGGAAGAACATTCCAAGAAATAATCATGTTCAACAACACCGGTCAGTTCTGTAGGAGCTAAGGAAGTGCCAGAGGAAGATCACCTCAGCGATCCCCCGGCTCCCTTTTTAGTGGCTGGTTAGGTCAATCTACCAGGACTACAGCATGACCTTCCGATGGAAAATAACGGCCTTGTTAGGACGTCAGGAGGCAGTGGAAGGCTTTTTGAGAATTTTTTTTTCGGATAGTTATATTCTTGCAGCCCATGCACATAGGGTCACTATTATGGATAAAATTTTTTATAGCTTAAGGGCGCTGCGATTCAATTTTGACAAGGGTTTGGAGCCAGTGTCCTGAGCGATAAAAGAATGATCGCTATTTTGGAGGTGCCCCCTATGCAGAAGGTGAGAGTTGAGGATGTCACAGAGGGGATTGAGAGAAGGGATGCAAGGCCCCATGTGGAGACCAGGTCTTGCACTAGAAGGGGGGCCCAAACGAAGCACCAATGCCATATGCAGGCTTTGGCTCCTAGGTGAGAGACCATTCGTGCACTTCGGTAGATGAACAGGGGGTCTCTCGCCATCCTCGGACCACGATTCAATTTGGGAATACAAGTTCGAGGTGTAGAATGGTTATTCCCCATGCTGGACAAAGAAGTCCAGATTTTAAATGATCCTCACAAGGAGACAAACGACAAAGTCTTGTGGTGTGTTTTGAGGTATGTGATAAAGCTCACCTTCTCCAGCTCCTTTTTTTATAACTTACACGATTCATGACAACACGAGAAAGATAGTGTTAATTTTACGTTAGGTTCAACTCGCGTTGTGATGAATCCATAGATTTTTGGGCCTGTTCTTCAAGCAATGGTATTTTGATGCTGATTCCAATTGTTATGCAGCTATATTATTTCAATTTTGCCTCGGGAGGTTCAGGAGCAGGTGTACCAAATTGATTCGTTGATCTCTACGTTGCTGATCAGCGATTCAAATTCTTATGTTGACATCTGCCCCTGGTTTTGGGATGCTCAACTGGACACCACCCGAGTCTTCTTTTTTGCAGACTGAGTATTTTTTTGGGAAGATGGCATATCTATGACATGTGTTGTTTTATTCCTCCCGCCACATATCGAAATAAACTAAGATATCCCTACTCATGCAATTCCCACTGGAGCCTGGTACTCGTTGATGTGCAAACAGCAAGGGTGTACCTCGCAAATTCAGTGGCGGGTGTCCATGCCAACGTCGAGCTGTAAGTACAACAAAAGTAATCTCAGAGATATCTAATTATGCGGTCTCTTGTTGTTATTGATACATGTTTTCTTCCTTGCAGGGCTGTAAGGAAGTTCCTCTTTTGACATTATGAAACCACTCACCATGACTAGTCATGTGGTTAGAAGCACTAGAATCAACATACCAAACATCACTGCAAGCTGCAGCATCTCCTGTCATAGAGTTAACCATATGCTGCATCACAAAAATGTGCTCATTTTTGTCATCACCATGCCTGCTTGATGATGCATAGTTGATTCGCTACAACTTTCCACTTTTTATGTCACTTCGCTTTTTATAGTAGGTATTCTCTTTGTGTCTAAGCTTTCCACAATAATAGCATTCTGTGCTGCTATTTACTTGCTGGTTCCTTTGCCATGAACCATGGCCTCTTTGGCTCCCCTTGCCTCTGGAACTACCATGTCCTCCTCCATAGGACTGGTTTTCCTGTTGTTGCTATTGGTTCTGATTTCCTGTGCGGCCACCAAAATGGCCTCTACCCCTACCTTTACCTGTATTCGCATAGAACGTAGACTCTTGAGAAGTTGATGTGGATGAACCACCATTTCTTTGCTCTTCACTCAACAAAAGAGAGCAATAAGTTCTTGAAAATCAGGAAATGTTTCACAGACTCCAATGGATGTCTGAAACTGTGCATAATCATTCCCAAGACCCCATTCAAGGTCATGGACACTAAGTCCTCATCATCAATAGGTGCTCCAATTGAGCCAACAGAATCTACAAAACCTTTCACCTTCAAGGAGTACTCATTTATACTTAAATTTTTCCTCTGCACATTATGCAACTCCTACTTAAGCTGCATCTTCCGTGCATTTGTATTCGTGCTATACAGCTTCACCAATGTATCCCATGCCTCCTTAGGGGTCTCTACATCCTGTATATGCACAATCATGGAATCTAAAATACTAACATACAGCCAATACAAGCATTTTTGGGCTTTTTCATGCCATTCTTTAAATGCCTTTAACTCAGTAGGAGTGGAAGCAGCTCCCAAGACTAGTTCTACACTTTCCCCACTGATGTACTCCCAAACTCCCTTTCCCATGAGGAAGTTTGTCATCTTGAACTTCCATGCTTGGAAGTTATTCTTTTCAAGATTCTCACTGACAATGGTAGACAAATTTTCAGACATTTTGCAAATCACGAACTCTGCAACAGCAACCTGTAAGCACAGCAAATGCCTCACAAGGGCAAATAGCAACATTTCTGCAATCAGCCTCACAGGGGCAATGGCAAGCAACCACGAGTCACTTCAAGTGACAAATATGCATACACACAACCCCCCAAACTAGCTTGCACTTCTCGGAATCTCTGCATCGGTGTCACACAGCAGCTTCTCTATCACAAATCGTGCACAAGCGATAATACGGCATACACAGTCAAAAATGGCCACTTCTCTTAAGTGCCTGCGGAAACTTTGCGATGCCAAAATGGACCCCGAATCGTGTTTTCAACGCATCAAAAGCTGCTTCACAGTTGGTTTTTCTCGGGGTACCGAGCTTCACACCAAGGGGCGTCGGAGTCAGTGACGGTGCACCTTGCACTCATAGCTGTGTACCTGTAGAGATACGCTCCCCATCATCCAAAATGAAAGGAGGCGCAGATCCTCTTACTAGGGTATCACGACCTCTACTTGTTGCTTGAGCTCAAACGAAGCTCTGATACCATGTAAAGATTACGGAAGAGAGGGAGGAGACTCGATTTCAGCTTCTTCACAACATACACAAGAGAGGAGACACAATATGTGGAGGCTGAAGCTTATCTTCACTTACTTGAAAATAGCACACAACAACGATACAATAGGAGAGGGGTATAACCTATATGTCAAACCCTAGAATACGTGGTTCATATGTGAACCCAAGCCAAAAAATACGTGGCAGTCTAACTACGCCACGAGTACAAACAACATAGGTGGTGACATAAATGATAGTCACCCAAGAGATACATTGGGGCTAGATCTTGATATCTCAACACAAATGTGATCATCCAATATATTTTGCAAGCAGACAGCTCAACAAAGTTGAAATGAACTACACCACTACAGAAAGAGAGGGACTTGCAATGGTATATGCAGTAAAGGAGTTCAGACACTACATGTTAGCCAACAAGTTTGTGTTCTTTGTGGACCATCTAGCTCTCCTCTACTTAGTGAATAAACCTTGCATGACAGGAAGGATCACTTGGTGGATGCTAACTCTTTCAGAGTTTGACTTCACAGTCGCAGTACATAAAGGCACCACCCATGTCCTCGCAAATCACATGTTAAGAATTCCAAATGGAGAGCCAGCAAGGGAGGAGATGATGACCTTTCGGATGCTCCATTGTTCCAAGTGGAATTGATTCCCGAATGTCCAGAGGAGGTCAGACACTACTTGAACAATGGAATCCCTCAAGACAAACCCCTAAATAGGGAAAGAGCTAGAAAGATCATGAAAGATGCTACTCCTTACCAATTAATCGCAGGTCAACTCTATAGATTGGAAAAGGACAATATTCTAAGAAGATGTGTCCACGAACATGAATTTGTAGAAGTTGTAGAAGAGGCATATTTAGGAATGGCTGGTGGTCACTTTGCAATGGAAATCACATCAAGAAAAGTGTTACAAGTAGGCCTATGGTGGCCTACCTTGTTTGGAGATGCTACGGAGTTTGTGAAAAGATGTGACCCATGTCAGTGGACTGCAATTCCTCGTAAAAAGGATAGCATGCCTTTGATCGGCATTCTATGGACCAGCCATTCAAAAAGTGGGAAATTGACTTCATCGGACCAATTAGCCCAGCTGCTAAACACACAGAAGCTCGATATATCATAGGAGCTACAGATTATTTCACCAAGTGGGCCAAAGCGAGGGCCACCAATAAGAAGGATGCGCGATCCACCACTAAGTTTTTGTATGAACAAGTCATTACACGGTTTGGATGCCTATTACAGATAGTAAGCGATAGGGGCACACACTTCATCAATGAAACCATAACAATTCTATTGAGTGAATTCATGATCATTCACAAAAAATCCGCCCCATACTACCCACAGGCCGATGGCCTAGCAGAGAGCTCCAACAAGACCTCTTATAACATCATGACATGCATTGTAGAAGGAAGCCGCAATCACTGGGAGCATAAGCTCATAGCAGCACTCTGGGCATACCGTACTACTTACAAGGTAGCAACAAACTGCACACCATTTAGCCTTGCCTTCGAAATGGAAGCGGTAATGCCAATGGAATTTGTAGTTCCAAGTCTTCATGTTGTTATAAAGGAGAGGTTAACTGAAGAGCCTCTAGCAGAAAGGTTAATCAACCTTGAAAAGCTTGAAGAAACTTAGCTTAGGATAGCTTTTTGCCTTAAGGTTGAAAAGGTTCGATGGAAAGATGGTTTGACTGCAATCTTAAAAACAAAGATCTTGTGGAAGGTGACCTTGTGTTATTATATAGCGTAAGAAATACAAAAAGGAAACTTAAATATAGGGGCATGGGACCAGCTAACACCTCAAGGAACCGCTCGCATTGCCACTTTAGATGGCACTGAAATGGAGATTTATGTTAATGGTAGTAAACTAAAAAGGTACTATGGACCTCTTACACTTCAAACTCTTCCAACCATCCATGGTGAAAAAGAACGC
This sequence comes from Dipteris shenzhenensis, assembly GCF_047967505.1. Lineage (NCBI taxonomy): Eukaryota > Viridiplantae > Streptophyta > Polypodiopsida > Gleicheniales > Dipteridaceae > Dipteris > Dipteris shenzhenensis. The sequence goes on along the minus strand of NC_141623.1, from coordinate 15,256,069 downwards.
AAGAAAGTAGAGAAGAGAATGCAACAACATGCCAAAGAGGAGGCTAAAACCCGAAATCCTAAACTAAAAAGTGGGACAAACCCTACCATCTACAAGGTGACACTCATCACCTTTGAAAACTAGAATGAGGAATGTGAAATTGAACCCGCTAAAGTGGATATACTTTTGCAAGGTAGAAGGACTCAACAATCTTGGCAAGCATTGACCGATCCAAGTGCAAACCATAACTTTTTATCACAAGAGGTATGGCAGACCTCACAAACAGGTGCATTACTGCCCACCTCTCCAAAAGTGAGAGCCGTTAATGGACAAGAAATTGAAACCCTCAGGTATCTTCACACATCAATAATGGTCTCTAACCATAAGGTAGAGGGAAAGTTTTTTGTTAGGCCTACAGGTACCATGGATGAACAAGTAATACTAGGAAGATCTTGGTGTTACTTGGTTAACTGCCAAATAGATTAGAGAGAATGCACTGCAACCTTAACGAGCGGAGGGAGGACCTCAAGGGGGTCACTATGTATAAACCCTCAATATCACGTGCGTTCAAGGCCTATATTTGTAAACCTTATCTGTAAAATTTTTCATTAATAAAATGTACCCATTTTCAATACAAATCTGTAAATTTTTTCCAAAACTATTTAAAATAGTCCCTTATGTATATTTATTTCTATAAATTTTAGAAATGAAAAATATCCTTCTGTTGAACTCACGTGATAGGGTTACATATGATGAGTGACCCCCCCAAGGGGAGGACCTCTGTTACACAATTAAACATTTCTCGAGTTCTCATTCCACTATCGTATCAAGTTACCCCTCCAACTCGATTGACAAACAATCCATGGACAGCAACAATCAGCAAGGAGCTTCAATCCTTCTCCACAAGTTCAAGATGGATATGAAAGGATGTACTCAAAGCTCAAGGATTTTACCAAGGAGAGGCATATGTATGGATTCCGTGTATGACCCCTCATCCACATTACAAAACATCTTCAAGGCATCGTCCAAGAAGAATTAACCAGGTTAGGACATCCTCTACAACAACTCGACAAACTTGATGGGTGTCTAAAGCACTTTTAAAGGCACAAGGGTACTATAAAGGGGAGACTCATATTTGGGTACCTAAGTAGCCTCACCTTTGACACCCCCTACAGAACCGATAACATCAAGATGCTACAACCGTCATCCATCCATAGTGGATCCCTACCTCTTCACTGATAAGAAGGACAATAACACAAGAACCTCCTATCAAAAAAGGAGTACCACAAGAACCTGTCCGCGTAGCTAAAAGGAAAGAAAAGCTTCCTATCTCATCAATCACTTCATGGCAAGTAGATACACAAGAACCCACCTTCAACACCAAAGTGGTACCACAAGAACCTATGCGATCACAACCTTCGATGGCATCTACATCAGCAAGGAGGAGAATCACACAAGAACATGTTCTCCAATCATTTGACTATCGACTCAAGGCAACACAAGAACCTACTCCTAAACATGGGGTAGAGACTTGCTCTTCATCAACATCTACATATCCAAGGGACATATTCACCGAGATAATGACAACCTTGGTACCACCCCATACAAGAGATGAAGTGTCCAACCGCATATCATGAGGCCATTCATTCATATTCGGCATGGCTCACTGTGCGCTATTCGGCCATACTCAACCTCTGAACTCTTCAATTGTTTCATTATCATGCAATATTAGCTTGATATTTTCTGCACCCACCACCCACATAGGCACTACACCCTTCCCATCACTGGCATATGGCACTAATTCAGTACAATCACATTGGTAAGGGGGGGCACAGGTATTATGCTTCACCACAATTAGTCACCCATCACAGGGCAATTACCCATTACAAATTCATGGAAAAATACCTATTTTTGACAATCACAGAGTGCACCCAAAAAATCAAGAAAAAACTTCATTTTTTAATTCAAGAGCTATTTCAGCGGATCACTGAATTAGCCTCTACTATTTTAGCGGGCCTCTATTTCAGCGTGCTGAAATACCCCACACTATCTCCACAGACAACTAATTCAATGCGTTGAAAAGAGGCCTATTATTTCCCCACACCATTATTCAACACGTTGAAATAGACTTTACTATTTTAGTGGGCTATTAATTTAGCGCACTGAAATACTTGCTGCTAATTCGACGAGGCCTTAATTGAGCGCGTTGAAAACAATTCAATGGTCCACTGAAATAGTTTTATATAAGGCCAAAGCCCCCCCGGTTGAAGTAGTTCCTACAACTACATGCTGTTGGAATTTTCACCAAATTTCACCATTTTCTTGCCATCAAAATACCCCCAAAACCACACACAATGTCTTCCCCAGATGAACCTGAGCAACCTGACCTCTTCGACGAGATGTTCGCATACTCTCACCTAGTCCATGAAACTACCTTAGGACCTCACTCCATACCCAACCCCCAACAAACCTCACCAGCAAGCACCCAACCTAGTTCATCCCATACCCCTACCGTTTCCCTCCCTCATCCAATTACATTAGCAAAAATGGAAGATGTAGAAGAAATTCCCCGAGAGCCATCAAGGCACACTGTACATGCTTCATCATCCAAAAGGCAAGGCACAAAAAGGCAAAGACAAGAGGAGGGCCTGAGGTGGACATGGAGCACAGCCTTATTATATTGAACCATTCACCCCTCGGGCAGCAATGGGTAGATGAGCTGGATGGGGTTGTTATTCATAGTAAATACAGGATCGCACCCCACGAGGACTTTAAAGTTTATTATCACAGTGCTAATTGTTACAAAGCTCTTGAAGATCCAAAGGTCAAACCCTATCTACAAACTGTTGGCCTTAGGATAGTACTCCACAAATTGCCTTGCTACTTGGACATAAAAGCAGTCACACAGTTTGTGAAGAATTACAACAGAATTACGGATGAAACTTACATAGAAGATGTCCAAGGGGAAAAAAGAAAGCTGCACCTAAACATTGATGCAGTCAGGAATGCATTCAATCTACCGGTAGTCAAGGAACCCTACAAGAACCTCAGGAAATCGGATCAATGGTTGGAGGGGTTGGTAGATTTGAATGGGCCTAAATACAAAGGTGGAGTACCGTTCTTTGACATCAAAGATCCAAAATTGGTGAAGCCGGCTAGAGCGTTAAGGTTTCTTACTAAGGTGGAGCCCTCAAACCATCATGGGGTCACACTTCCTTCACACTTGGACAGGGTATATAAGCTAGAGGTGCAGACCACGAACTGGGCATATTTCTTTTATCATGAGCTTCGTTCAGCCTACACCCAACATAATTCTCGCATCGGCAACCCCATGCACTTCATGCCCCTCATCTTCCACCTCAGTGCAACAAAGTTGATAAGGGATGATTTTGGGTTCGTAGCAAAGTCCCGAGATTTACTTTCGAAGCATTTATAGCAAGCTACAAAGTCACCCTCAAAGAGAAAGGCCAGAGTAGTCAAATGGAAAGAGAGAAAGCAGCGGAGGTGTGGGCAAAAGTAAAGGAAGCAGAAGGACGTGGCAAGGAGAATCAAACAAGAAGCGGAAGCACTTTGGCAAGAACAACTTACAAAGGACATAGCCGAGAAGGAAGCCATAGAGGCAGAGGTAGCCACCGCAGCTGCCACAACAATGAAGACCTCATTGGAGGTAGGAGGGTCAAATAATGATTTACCAGACCTAGAAATACCAAGGCAGTCCAACCTCACTCCCCCCGGCATCACTACTTCAGGGGCTGCAGATCTATTGGCCAACATTAAGGGCAAGGGCCCAATGTTTCCACAACAACCAGCACCCCCCTTGGAAGCCTTTTCATGGGATGCACTCAAGTATTGTGCCAGTGAGGTATACGCAGACTTAGGACAATATCAATAGACCAGAATCACGGATACCTCTCTCACAAATAAGATGGAGATGGTCTTTATCAATTCCATGATCACATTTCAGCATGCGGCAGCGGCAATAATCAGGCAGAAGGAGGATAAGTCCCAACTCTTGGAGGACCAATTAGCTATAACTCAAGTATATTTCGAGAAGGTCAAAAAAGAATTGGAAGTAGCCAACAGCCGAATCAAAGCACTTCAAAAAATAGGTGAACAGGCAGTTGAATCATCCAAGATATATAGGGATAAAGCGGATAAGTTATCCGCCGCTGAGTTATTGGAGGTGAAGCAAGAGCTCAAGTAGTCCACAGAAGAGGTGGCAGAATACCTTAAAGCATACAGTGACACTCATATCGAATTTCAAACATACAAATAGGTCACCGAGGAAGTTGCGAAGGGTAAAGGCGGAAGAGGAGGAACGTCAATTACACATTGACCACATTAATTCATCACATCGAACCCTCACCAACCACCAAAGACAAATACAAAGCTTGCAGGAGCAGCTCACCAAGGCACAAGAAGCACCTTGTCTGGAATGCCACATGGAACCATAAGAAGAGGTCGAGCACGATCGCTTGCTTTCAGCTTTGACCCACATCATCACACAAGCACTCACCCACGCATGGTTGAGGAAACCCTCATGACCTTCTATGTAAATATACTCACTGTAGCCACAGTCCAAGACCACTAAGATCTCACAAACCCCTTACCCCCTCTAGCCATTAACAGCATTCTAGCATGTCAGTCTGCACACATCCACCCAGTGATAGGGATGTCTTTCTTCACTGGAGACATACAATATATGGAGAAAAATGATATCTTGCAACTCCCCCTCCACCCCATAGTACTAAATTTTTGGGCATGGTGTCACGTGATCCAAGAATCTACACTGTTTCCTAAGGATGACCTAGTTTTGGAACTAACTAAGCATGCTGACATTGGGGCTTGGCCTTGCACACCAAATTCCCTGGCCAAAGGCCTGGGTTGGATGCAAGTGCATGGTCGCCAAGAAGCCGAGCAAACCCGAGAGTACCTACAAGCCGACAATATTACACAGTATCATCCATACGGCATAATAGTACTTTATAACTGTGTCCTTGAGGCCATGGAGGCTATGTCCTGCACAGGGCTTAGCCATTTTGACAACATTCACATTCAGTATCCCAAGTCCTTAACAGAAGAAGAAAGAGACATCGCTATCGTGGTTTTTCAGTCTACACCCTCCCCATCTCCACACACTTCACCCAACATAGAAAACACTTACTTAGGTCCATCCACACAATCCCTGTACCCCACACCCAGTCCTAGTTCACAACCACCACCCCCATCTTCCACTCACACCACTACACAAGCATAATCCACTGCCAAAACACCCACTGACACAAATGATGACGGGTCATTACTGAAAGCAATGGCAGCTTTAGAGGACACGACCACCGTAAATGACATTTACTTCCAAACCATCTTGCGGCCAGCCATGTTTGATGACACCCCCATGGAATTCATCCCAACAAGTGAAGAACTAGACATTAGGTCAGGTTTAGATGGATTTGATTGGCATAAGGCAATTCACCAATTCTAGGTGTTTGCCGACATTTCGGAATTATAGAAGTGGCAAGGCTGGTTAACAAATGCCGAACTGAAAATGGCAGAAATCATGAAGGTGTGAGCTCTCACCTAATTTATCCTAAAGAGCCATGACAAATGGCGGATGGAGCATGCCATCCCAGACAGGGTCGGGTACAACCAGCCAGACCCATGGAAGATCCCGGTAAATGATACGGATGCCAGCATCCAACCCCCTTGGAGGATTCCATTCCTAAAGGATCCTGAGAAGAGGCAGACGTACTATGCAGCACCCTGTACTCGCAGGGTCCACCCGGTGTTCTTCCTAATCACACGATGTTGGCGGTAGAAAGACTACTACCACATGAAGAAAGTAGATCCCAATATCTGCTATAATTTTCCATACTTCAGGCTTACCACTTGCAGCACACAGGCCGAATTGGTGCAGAACATGGTGGAATTTAAACAAAACACATGCAATGGTACCTGATACGGGAGTGGTCGCAGCCATGCACTTTGACAATCGAAGAACATGAACGTAACATCCATTCGGAGATCATTTTTGATCCCAATGTTGGGCCTTCCCTGAAGACTTGCGAGTCCAAAACCTTCACGCCCACCACATCGGGACATTTGAAGACATGCATGACATGCGATTCTGGGAGCCCCACCATATTTTTTACCAAATCTCGCAATGCCTTCTTGACAGGCACTAGGTTGTAAATGCGGCACTAGAATCCATGGTCCTTTGCTTCTAAGCATGATCTAAGGTTGGATCATATGCAAGAAGGGGGGCATGTTAAGCCTATCCGTGTCCTAGCCATTGTAAATACATTTTTGTAAAAAATATATAGTCATTGCGGAATTCCACTTGTAAAGGAGCTAGGAGGATAGCTAGAAGATAAGCCTCTCCCATAAGCTAGAAAAATGAGCTAAAAAGAGTGAGTAAGAGTGGTAGGATGAGTAGGTTTTGCCCCTCCCTTCAAAAGGTGGTTTGTATAAGAGGGAGACTAGTTGACTTCAGTCTTCATTATCCATTTTGCAATTGAGGAATACAAGCTACCACTTTGCTCCTACATTGTATATTGTCTTTCTTTCTTCATTCAATTGCCTTGCATACGATTGCCACGACTCCCTTCCCCCTTCCCCCATGCTTGATTCCTTACCTTCTTCCCCTCCCTTACCTCTACGTCCTTCTCTTTCTTGTGGAATCGACACTTGTGGATGATTCGAGGGATGAAGGAGGTGACATTCTTTGCTGCATACCATTGCATTGCTCTCCTTGAGGGTGGATTGAGAGTGAGCTTCTCAATCGGCATAACTACAAGATCCCCACAACATGTGAAGTCCAGAAAGGCTACACATCGGGAAGCAGTTGCTGGAGCTTCCCATCCCCACAGAGAACCCGTCCATAAAGTCGGACTGCATAATGTTGCAAAGCTAGTAGGAAAGTACTCAGGGGAAGGTGATCCAATCTTCCATGTAGAGGAATTCGAACAAGTACGCACCACCTTTGGAGATCTTGATGACCTAACCAAGGTTGGAGCATTTGGGCTCACTATGGAAAGCAAAGTCGGGCGGGTGCTGGTTTAGAGCCCTTAGCCCTGCCAAGCTAATCACCTTCACGACCATAAGAAGATCTTTTATTGTGGGATTCTCCCCAAGCGGTCATAAATGGAGCCCAATCATGCAGTTGTATGAAGTAAAGTAGACGCCAGGGTAAAGCATGAGGCACTATAAAAAATCTTAACTCCCACTACGAGCCAGATGAGAGGTTGAGTGACACATAGTTGTTGCCTCGCTTCATCCTAGGCATCGGGAGTGCAAGGCTGCATGACAGTCTGCTCATGGATAAACCCACGTCATTTGAGCTATGCTCAAATCTTGCCATACACCTGAGTGATAATGTTTGAGGAAGAAAGGGATGCAGCCTCGGTTGTTTCCTTGAAACCCTCTAGCTCCGATAGCCTCCCATGCAAAAAGGACGCGGCTAAAGACCTTAAGCTGATGGATAGGGAGGAGATGGAGTCTTTCATCCTTTAAAACATCAGGGATGCAAAGCACCAAGACCAACAAGGAGGTCCACCCAACCCTCACTTGTACCCAAGGAGAGAGCTTGTTTGGTGTGCAATACGCTGGCAAAATCATTCATCATTTGAATGCCCGCACCTGCGTGCCAAGCAATCGATCTTGTGCACCAAAAAATGAATTTGATGTGATTTATTATGATCTGACACATGTCAACAGATCCACGTGGGAATCTGGGGAGATCCGCGCGAGGAACTGCCTCGGGAATTGCACGGAGATATGGGCAATGGCCTGATCAAAGATCCGCATGGGGATATTCGAGATCCGCACATGGAAGATGCAAGCTCTGTGCAAGGATCTCAGAGCTGAGATCTGCACATGGAACAACACAGATCTGCATGTGAATCTATTGAGATCTGCGCATGGATCTCGGGGCTGACATAAAGAACTACGACTGTTTTTTTTGTCACTTGGGCAGTTTCGGTCGTTTTTGGACATAATGTTTTTGCTTTTTTCCAGTCTATGATGTGCTAAGGTTGTAGATGGAGAACTAATTTATGCATACATGAGAAAAAAATGAACAAAAACAAGGAAAACTTGGGTGAACAGAATTTTTGAAACTTTCTGTCTGTTCCTACCCCTAGTTTTTGTCGAAAAAAGACTCAAAAATGTGGTTTGTGTGTGTTTTTGTGGGGTTTCTCTTCATTACGGCCTTCACTAAGCTATGTGCTAATCTACCTTCGATCTAATCTACTTTCATCAATGACAACCTCCTAAAAAAGGCTTAAAACTCTATCCACCCCTCTCTTTTCCTCTTTTTCTCTCTCTCTCTCTCTCTCTCTCCACTACTACCTCCTTTTAGAGTTAGGCAATGGGGCTATCGAAGGAAAGAAAATGATGGAGTGAAACAAGCATCCACTCCCCGACAACGATGCCAAAAATGTTATGAGAGGAAGACCTACCTCGAGCAAACGTATCATGGGGAATCAGATGCGTTACCGTGGAGGTGCTCTAGGCCTCCGGCCGCTCGCCATGAATCGATAGTCACCTCCATAGCTCTCTTGTCCATGGGTGTGACTCACCCATGGCCTCCGGATGTCTCACTGCTCTATGCTCCTCAAGAAGGGGAAAGGGGAGGGGAGGAATGGAGGAGAAGATACATGAAAGTGGGCTGAAGGGGAAGGGGGAATGCGTACATAGTAGCAAAGAACAGGAAATAAGGAAACAAGCAAACATAACACAATCACTACACAAGGGAGTGGGAATTAAATGGGGAGCTTGTATTCCTTGAAAATGAGAACGAAGACCAAAGTCCAAAGACTTGGCTTTTATACAAGACCTTTTGAAGGGATGGTCTAACCCTAACTTTCCCCTACTAGACCTAATTCTCTAGTTTGGTCCAAATAGATCCAAACTAAGATTTGATTGGTTTGGCCTCTTCCTAGAAGTGTCAGAAAAAATATACAAGGCTTCCCTATTTCCCTCCACTCATTTCAATTAAATGGCGGCTTTCTCTATAGACAATATATGATGTGTTTCTGCATATGTACAAAAGAATGTCAAAAGTATAGGCAGGGCCCACTAGCTTTGTTAACCCATTACAAAATGGTTAACAGGTTCACACGAGAAAAGCTCAATCTAGCGCTTCAAGGAGATTCATTGGAGCTAAAGGTATGTTCAAATTCTCTTCAAGAGATTGAGTCAATAGGAAACAGAAGCTAAGAGGTGGCAGGATTTCACACAAACCCAAACACCACCTCGTCTAGTACAAATTGAAGCAATAAATGATGGCATGGCATGAGTGGAAATTACAAAACTATAGCTGTTGGTGAAGCATTTTGGTGAATCATTAAAGCAACAGGAAAAATCCATCGTTGTGAAGCACACGAACTATATAGAACCTGCAACTCTCGAAGGCGCTTTGGATATATCGCAATGTCCTATATGCAATCTTGTTTTTGACAGTTGGTTGGGGCATTACACCTTGCCATGTCTGGATTATTGTCATCTCGCATGCTTGATAAAGCATTTGAAAATAAGGGATGCTTGTCCCATTTGTACTATTCCATTACCTCGTACATTGTACGAGGTATTCAGTCTTCAGCAGATGTATTATGATATAATAGCAGGAGTTGCACCAACTACTCGAAGTTTTGTTCACAATCTTTTTGAAAATTTTGAGGAAGGAAGTCACAATGAGCCACCTCCATGACACACAAACTTTTTAATAAATTGTAACACTTATTTTGATATGCAAGTTTTTACTTGCAACAACATTTTTGTAACATTGGCGAGATAAATGGAAATACAAAGAGATATTATATCATTTATGTGTACATGTGTGTCTGCAATTATCAAGAACTTGGAAAAAAGAAATGATTTGTGTAACAAAGTATTCGAAACATTTAAATTTACTTGAGAGTAAGATTATAATCTTATTTAAAACCGTGAAGAAGATCTATTCCTCTTCATTGTCAATTGTTTCCTCTAGAGCATTTAGCAAAACATCTAGTTCATTGACTTCCAACTCCAAATTGTCTTCGATCTGTTGCTCTGTTACGACTTCTCTCAACACCTCCACATCATCATCCAATTGTTCTTCAGCATGACAATCATAGGTCCACTGTGGCACTTGCTCTTCATAATCATCAGACTCAACATGTCTCAAGATGCGATCATTGCAATACATATACACCAATTTCTTAGCTCGATCAGCCAACAATCGATTGCGAATAGTACTATGCACATACTTATATGTACTCCAGTTTCATTCCAAACTAGAGTTTGAAAAACGTTGAGTGAGTACACGCATTACCAAAGTCCTCAATAGTTCATAGCTTGTACCATTCAACATCCACCACTTCCATGTGGTTTGTTGTTTAACCAACTCCTATACAAAGGCGTCACTGAATCTTCCCTCTTTTAATTTATATTTGGTGCACTCTAAAATGCACTGAGTAGCTTGATCCCTATTTGGGTAGAACGTATTGACAATGCCATAGAAGTCATTTATGACTTCTTGCTCAGTCGCAAGCTACAAATTCCAATACTCAGGGTCCAAAAGATTCCCTACATTGTGCAATGGATTATGCACAAATACTCACCTTCGATGAAAATATCTCAACAGCAAACCACGTTTTCTACTGGTGTATGGTATTCTCCATGTGGACATAATCGAGTCTTTCAATTCTTCTGGCTTTTGTAGGCTCTATTGCACACCCCACCAGTTCATCCATACCTTTCCCACATTAGGAATTCTTGTATAAAGAGCTCTGACAGCATACATCACAGGCATCATTACATGGTACGCATCTCCCACATTCTTCTAGAATAAGTCCCTTTCAACTATTCTTTTCAACTCAGCACTCTTATTCCGTACACTTTCTTTTTGGACCTCTTCCCACCTCCTGTAGAGAGTGCATGAGAATGTTTCCTTAATAGCATCTTTGTTTTTCAACAAAGCCTCAAGAATGTAAATGTGTGTATAGAATCTTGTTTCTACTGGTAGCTTTACCATTGTATTCATACATCGACAGAAGATGTCAAAAACTCGTTGTCTATTAATTATGAATTTAGCTATTCTACAAGACTCATCGATAGGTTCTATAAACTACTCTATGTACTCACTCTTGTACCAATCCCACAGAACCAAATTCAAACTGTGAGTATTATAGCTAGTGGCATGTATGTGCGGATAAGCCCTTTGAATAGTTTTGACCCACGATGATGTCTTTTTCTCTGATCTTCCTTAGTTATTTCTTCCCTAAGCCTTTTAGCTAAACTCTCCCTATGGGGATGGGTGCATAACCCTATTGACTTTTGACCACTACCAAAAAAGTGATCCCTGATACGTGGGCTCCAATATACTTGAATTTTGCAGTACTTGCACACCCAATCCCAATACTTTCCATGTAAGTTGTCAGCAAATTGCCACTCAGGACTAGGAAACTTTTGCTTTGGGCTTTTTTACTAGGATTAGGCTCTATGCGCACTGAAATGATTTCAAGATGCAGGAAACTATTTTAGGGGACCGCTAAATTAGACCCTGTGTGAAGTTTCCTATCAATAGTCATGCCCTCTCTCTGAGCTTTGTTAGTGATTTTTAATGGTTTTTTTGTGTCCTAGGGACTCTACACTAACTACTCTAACAACCTATCACAAAAAAGATAAAAAACAATAACCTTTTGCACACACAAGTCAAATCAAAGGAATTAACAGCTTCTTGCTACTTTCCCAACTTGATGTGACATTTCAATAGTTTTTCATGAGATTTGACACTGTAGCTAGCTTAGCAATCATGTAAACTACCTTTTCCTAGAATCGTAGCTCAAGCAAAAAACAAAAACACACTTTTTCACTCAATTTTTTCTCTACAACGGCCTATCCGCCACTACCAAAAACTTTCGCTATTCTACTTGCATTCAGGTAATGGTTAATGACAAGGGAAGAGCACAAAATGCAAAATCATACCTCGATATCTCCGGCAATGGCACCAAAAATGTGTGGACCTCTTGGACTCACATGTCGTGGGGAACTTTTAGTTATGCCGATCGAAGAGCTCTCTTCTAATCTACCCTCGTAGAGAAGCAATGCGGTGGTGCATGTCGACAGATGTCACAAGCATCATCCCTCGGATCATTCACGAGCATCGATTCCACAAGAAAAGAGTCGAAGGGTAAAGGGAGAAGGATAAGGTAAGGAGTACGAGCATGGGAAGGGGAAGGGAATGGAAGCGTGAAAATCATATGCAAGCTCATTGACATAGGATTCATCTATCCCATAGAGCGCACCGATTGGGTATCCCCAATCATAATTTTCATGAAGAAGAATTGCAATGTAAGGGTGTGTGTCGACCACAAGAAGGTCAATGAATCAATAAGGAGAGATCTCTACCCCTTGCCCTTCACAGAACATTGCTCGAAAGAGTAGCGGGCAAGGAAGCTTATAGCTTCCTTGATGGCTTTTTCGGGATATAACCAAGTCCTAATAGAACCCCTTGACCAACACAAGATAGGTTTCATTACAGAATGGGGGGGATATGTATATAGGGTTATGTCCTTCGGCTTGACAAATGCCCTAGCCAGGTTCCAACGGCTGATGAGCACAACTTTCAAAGAATATCTAAGAGACTTCCTTGAAGTCTTTTTGGATGATCTGTGTGTTAACTCTAGTTGGGAGGAACGCCTCTTATGCTTAAGAAAGGTATTTGAAAATTCCATTTATATTGTATATCGCCAAACACACTAAAGTGTCAATCTTGGGTAAAGCACATAGTGATTCTTGGTCACATAGTGTCCAAGAACGGGATCTCCATAGATGAAGGAGAGATCCGGATCATAGCCAAATTACCCCCGCCACCAAAACGAATTCAAAAGATGTCCAAAGGTTTATGGGTCACACCAACTACTATAGGAGATTCACCTTGGATTACACTAAGCTGGCATAAGCTTCTAGTCCATTTCCACTGGACAGAGAAGTGTCAATACTCTTAAGACAAATTAAGGATAGCCCTTGTATCAGCACCAATCCTGAAGACCCCCTAGTGGGATGTGACCTTTCATATTCACATAGATGACTCGGCATTTGCTATAGGATGTCTGCTGGCACAACCAGGAGAAAAAATCTTGACTATCCAATCACGTCTACCAACAAGCAATTGAATGAAGCAGAGGTCAATTATATAACCATAGAATGAGAAGGATTGGCTATGGCATATGTGCAAGCTCTGCCACTACCTTTTGGCCAATAAACTTGTGTTCTTTGTGGACCACTAAGCCCTGCTATATCTAGTGAACAAACCATGCACGATAGGATGCATTACGAGGTGGATGCTCATCCTCCTAGAGTTTGACTTCACTGTCACATTGCAAAAAGGGTCACAACATATTCTAGCATACCACTTGAACCACCCATGGGAGTTGATGATGATCTTTCGATGCCCCCCTCTTTCAATTGGACTCAGTGCCAAAATGGGCAAAGAGATAAACCATTACCTCGCCAATGGACTACCAGAGGATTGACCCCTAAACAAGGAAACCAATGGACTACCAGCCGACCCCTAAACAAGAAAACAGCTTGCAAATTTTTAAAGGATGTTGCTCCATATCAGCTCATAGCCGATCATCTCTATAAACCAGGAAAAGACGGCATATTGTGAAGGTGTGTCTGAGAGACCGAATTCGTGGATGTGCTAGAATAAGCGCATTCAGGAATGGCAGGAGGACACTTCGTAGCCGAGACCACATCACGCAAGGTGCTGCAAGCCGAACTTTGGTGGCTATCCCTCTTTATGGATGTCGTTGAGTTCGTCAAGGGATGCGACAAATGTCAAAGTACCCTCATCCCACAACAAAAGGATCGCATGCCTTTGACAAGAATCATGGCAGATCACCCCTTCGAGAAGTGGGGTATTGATTTTGTCAGACCAATTAACCCTACCGCCAAGTACACACAGGCTCGCTATATCATTGTAGCGATAGGCTACTGCACTAAATGGGTAGTGGTGAGGGCCACAAAGAAAAATGATGCTCGTTCCATAGCCAAATTCTTGTACGAGCAAGTGATTTCTAGACTTGGGTGTCCCTTAGTGATCGTTAGTGACCATAGCTTGCACTTCGTTAATGAGGTGATAGCCATCTTACTAAGAGAATTCCTTGTCATACACTGCAAATGCACACAATACTACCCCCAATCCAATAGCCTAGTCGAGAGCAACAACAAAACCCTATGTATAATCATGTTGAGGATGGTAGAGGTAAGTAGAAACAATTGGGAACACAAGCTTATGGTAGCTTGTGGGCATACCAAACGGCCTACAAAGTAGCAACCAATAGCACCCCTTTCAGCCTCACCTATGGCCTAGAGGCAGTAAAGCCTATGGAATTCCTAGTGCCAGTTGTAGTCAAGGAAATACTTCCTAGCAATGCTCTTGCTGAGCGCCTAGTAAAATTGGAGAAGTTAGATGAGGCGTAATTAGGGTCAATTCATGGTATGATGCTATGGCGCAAGTAGTGGTTTGCCAACAATCTTAAATCCAAAGACCTTAATGAAGGTGATCTTGCCCTTCTCTACATACACAACACCAAGCAAAAGCTAAAGTATCGCGGCCTAGGACCCTACTTCATATACAAAATCACCCCTCAGGGGACAGTCCGCATTGAGACACTTGATGGTGTCGAGATGATGGGCTACATAAATGGTAGCAAACTAAAGAGGTATTAAGGACCGTCAACCATCGAAAGCCTAGCTCTCCTTCACTATAAAAAGGAACAAGAAAAGGAGCTCAAGCTCCAAAAGCAACAAGCACGGTGGGAGGCCGATGCCAGAAACAAAAAGGCATAAGATAGGACCACCATTAATGGTAACATGGCCACTCTTGTGACCTTAGAGGATGAAGAACGCACAGTCATACCCCCTGCAAGGATAAACTTGGTAGGTCTGCAAGTACAAGGTCGAAAGACCCAAGTTATAGCCATGATTGATACGGGGGCCAATCACAACTTGCTCTTGTTCGAGACATTCATTAAACACTTCCACCAAGTACCCCTCACTCCTATATCCTCTAAACGAATTGTGGTAAATGGACAAAGTACAAGTGTGGTAGGATCAATACACATACCTACCGTGGTTACTAACCATCCGCTGCCATCCAAGTACTTTGTGACCCCTGCAGGAATGCTATAAGAGTAGGTGATCCTAGGAAGACCGTGGATAGTGCAACCTCGTGTCACATTAATTGGATCAAAGACACTTCCACCCTGTACCTTCCCAATGGCATCATGATGGTACCTCTCTACATCACAAATGCCAAGGTTCAGCCTAGTACCACCATGATGGAGGTGGCTATTGTCTCACCACCAACACCAGTCTCTCCTTTGAAGGTAGTGAACCTTGCACCAGGTAAGATAGCTTCTCCCCCTATCCAAACCATATCCAAACCATGCAGTGATGGGTACGTAAGGACCTGTTGCCCCAAAGGAAGAGAGGATCAATGAAGAAAAGCTTTGGCTCCCCAAGCAACCTCGCCATCAACATGCCAAACCCCAACTTCCCAAACCTCGCCATAGCAATCAAAGCACCCAACAACCACGAAAATCACAAAGGTCACCCCGTCGTGACAGGTGGATTTCGTGCCACTTACTTAGGGCCCAGGGTTATTGTGAAGGAAATCCTTATATCTGGGTCCCTAAGGTGAAGACTACCGCCCTGCACAGTAGCAGCCCTCCAATACCCCAACAGAAAACAACATGGGTGTGGCAGCCTAAAGCCCTACGATTCGATACGTTAATAGTGATAGCCACACAAGAACCTATCACACCACCAAGGAGACAATGGAGGCCCGAGGCCACCCAGATGTGCAACACAAAGAAGAGGTCCAAGGGATAGCCACACAAGAACCTATCCCCTTGGATGAAAACGTGACCTAAAGATGACCCCAAAGCAGCCAACCGAAGAGGTCCATGGGATAGCACCACAAGAACCTATCTCCCTAGATGAAAAGACTACACATGAAGGTCACATGGAACGAACCCCCAGGACAGAGACCCACAAGAACCTATCCTCCTAGCCCAAGAGACCCAAGGGACAACCCCACAAGAACCTGCCCCCTTGAGTCAAAATATGACATGCACCAGTACCAGCAAAGAGGTTGCAAAAATGGCCCCACAAGAACCTATCCCCTGGAACAAAAAGAATGTCCACCATAACCATCGAGAAGAGGCCCAAGGGATAGTGACACAAGAACCTATCCCCTTGGACAAAAAGATGAAGCAGGTAGCCACGACCATCTCCGAATATTCATTCGATGGGGAAGTACCCCAAGAACCTTCCTCATTCCTTCTCGAGCTACTCGCTACTTGGAAAATCCCTTCCTATGTGGTCACACAAGAACCCACTTGGGAACCAATCATGATAGGCCCACAAGAAACGACATGTGGTCTCTGGGTAGTTACACAAGAACCCATCGCACAAAGGATGGTATCACAAGAACTTGCCCTGGATTAAAGCCAACCCTGAGTCTAATTCAAAGCTGCCATGGATGATGGCATGCCTACCCAAAGAACCACAAGAACCCACCTCGCAAGGGGTGGAACCATGAGAAACTTCGCAACAGAGTGTTCCCACAAGACCAACTCTTGACAGTGTCGAGGCACTCGTCAGTAAACACAAGGGCAAGGTCACAACAAAGATGTAGCAGTGCTCTAAATGGTTTTTCAATGCGCTACAAGCGTGCCACTCACACACAAGTAAGTGACTTGTCGTTGTAGCATAGTGGTGACTATTGTGCAAAGTCACGCCATTGCAGCACTAAG
Organism: Dipteris shenzhenensis; assembly: GCF_047967505.1. Classification (NCBI taxonomy): domain Eukaryota; kingdom Viridiplantae; phylum Streptophyta; class Polypodiopsida; order Gleicheniales; family Dipteridaceae; genus Dipteris; species Dipteris shenzhenensis. The sequence goes on along the minus strand of NC_141623.1, from coordinate 15,239,285 downwards.
GCCAAATACCATGCACTATGACATGCACAAATGAAGAGACCATGGGGGAAGTACACACAAGAACCTCATCCCCATGGTAAAAAGATGGCATAGGTCACTAATGAGACCACGGGGGTAGCCACCTCCCTAGTACAAAGAATCTACACAGGCAGGCAGCCCAACGCACTCAAAACCAAAGAGACCAAGGAGGCAGTGCACACAAGAACCTCATCCCCTTGGTGAAAAGATGCACCTTTGACACCGAACGACCCCCAACCCTTGCCATTTCGTTGAAATTTTGAAAATGGGATAGCAGACCAAGTGTCAAACTGGCAAAAGTCAACAGGGAACAGCCTCAGTGAATGTGAGATCCACAAGTAGATCTCACTCCAAGTCTACATGTGAAACTCCAAATCTGGGTAGGAATCCAATTAGATCTATGCACGGATCTCAATTTATTCGGGCAGGGATCTCACAGATTCGCACACGAGGATCTCCTCCACTTCTATGTGCGAAAATCCAGATCATCTGGGTGGGGAACGCCAAGGTCAAAAGTCAATGAGGGACTTCACAGTCAATGGGGAACACAGATCTACGAGATCCGTGGATCTCACAAAGTGGGTGGGGAACTGAGCAGATCTACGCACAAAATAGGATAGATCCGCATGCAAATCACATAGATCTCGCTCTAACAGGCTATATAACTATAGAACTCATTTTTCAAAAACTCATTGATAGTAACAAAAGTCTATCAAAATTTTCGAGAAATCTAAACACACTTAAAATGAATCCCCAGCCCCTGAATCGCACACACAATGTTTGACGATCTCACAATCAAGGACATTGACACCATCTTTTACATTGAGCACAATGGTGTACCCACAGCCCCTCCTGACCCACAAACTGCTAGCACCACAGTCAAGTCCACCATGGTGCTTGGCCCCCTCAACCACCCCACCACGTTGAACCCTCAAACCGAGGGAGCGGTTTCACACATCTCGCATGCCGCCCATCTTCTCCGCAGCACTCCTCTCCTCCACCATGAACACTTTGCCAACAAGAATTATGCCTCCCCCCTTGGTGCCGACTGGATGGCTGAATTACAGGTCCACGTAGTCCATAGCCTATTTTTCTACACTAACACCGAGGACTTTAAATTCAACTAGCACATTGCAGAGGATTACATTGCTCTTTACGACCCCAATGTACAGGGCAAGATTTTTGACCTAGGCCTCGGCAACTGGGCCATGTTCTTACCACGACAACATGACTTGCTTCGAGTGGAAAATTTCATTTCCAACTACAAGCCTGCCACAAGGAAGTCACAGATCTCCAACATTGACTTGACTAGGTTGCAGGTTGTTGTTCTGAGTAAGCAAGCAGTACATGTAGCATTGTGGCTCCCCAGCTCACCGCAAAAACACATTCAAATCCACAATGTGTACAAGATTTTGGAACCATGGGTCCCATGCATCCTAGCCAAGCAAAAGAATGGCATCCCATTCGACGCCATCACAGATCCATCGCTCCAGAAGGTGGCCTGTGCATTGACAATATTACTAAGGGTGAAATATCAAGACCACCATAATATTATTCAATTGGGTCACCTGGCAAGGTTGTGACAACCCAAATTTTTCCCTACCAACTAGGCTGATTATATGTTCACCAAAATTGACCACCACTGCCACCATGCGAATCACACTAGCAGCAACCCCATCACCATGACAATGATCATCTATCATCTTATGGGGACTATTTTGCAACCCGCACCAACCGACCTCGTCAGCAACATCTTACAATGATAGGAGACCAGCTCTACCACTCCGAAGGATAGGCCCTCCAAGAAGAGAAAGACCGAGCCGACACCAGCACAAGAGCAGGGGCACTTCATCAAGCACTGCCGCAAAACCAAAGGAACAGGTCCAACAAACAGGAACAATTACACAACAGGTAGTAGCCACAGCCACCGCCACCACTCAGTAGCAATAGGATCCGAAGGGCAAAGGAAAGCTTGACATGCCACCACTTCCAACACCTCGAACTCGGGGCTCATCTATCCACAGTCTCGGTATCCCTGCATCCATATTAGACGAATACTCTGTTATGAAACACAATGTTTGACAGACCAACCATCCTTGTGCCATGGAGCCCTCTCATCTAGCCCTTTGTCATACAAAGCCTTTGATGGTCTTCATGAATCGCTCAAAGAAGAACATCCAATGGCTACTAACGATGCTAGCTGACTTGAATCAAGTGGATGAGCAAGTGCCCTTGTATGATGAAGAAGCCTCTTGGAACTCGGTTTCCATTAGACACAACAACAATGTTGTATCCTCCTTGATTTTGGGAAGCTCCGTAGGGTTGATCTCTTTCAAACAAATAAACTTGTTGCATGATCATCAATCTTAATAAGGCATTCAAGGGAATTAATGATCGACATTGCAAGAATTAGTAACAACAAACATTACCGAGCAAGTGCATCGAGTCGGTATACAATGTCGCATACTAGAGGTGTAAGGAAACCTTTGATTGTTAAGGGAAGGATGTGCTACAAATTGTTACAATGTGTCAACAAAGTCAATGTAATGAAAGTGAAAATTAACTTGCAACTACTTGTTACACGTACCTGTAAGAAGTTATGCTAGTCATGGCTTTTGAGGCCTGAGAGCTTATCATTCTCTTCCATAAAGAGGTTGTGAAATGAGGCTCCGTAACTTGTAGGTGTTTGCACTCTCATTATTCATTCCAATACTTTTGCATGCTCTCGTTTTGAGAAGACCCTTGGATCATGTTGGTAGGTTGGATGCTCTCGTTTTGAGAAGACCCTTGGATCTGGTTGGTAGGTGACCTTCCCGCTTTCCTTAGAGCACCTTGCCCATAGACAGGGTTTGATTCTTGCTTCTTGAAGATCTTCCCTGCATGCAACTGTATCCTTCTCTCCCGAGAGATGTCTCCATAAAGAGTCTCCCACATTCTTGAAAATGTGCAAGATCAAGAAAGTGCACAATTTTCAACTTGCTCCAATACTCCTTGCTCATAAAAAATAGACTTCTCAGCCTTCATTCCTTTAGGATTTTGTTTGAACTTGATGGTTGTTCTTGCCCGAAAGTATCCGATTTCCCCTCCCAATCACGTGGACTCATTCTATGTGGCGGTTCTCGTTCTTCATCAACCACCCCATCCACTTCAGAAAATCTATGTGCCTGAATAGTGTAAAATGGATGGTCCATAGGCAAGAACCTCCTATAGTGTGGATACACAACCTTTGACAAACTTTTGCTCCATACTGAATCAATTTCAGGCCCACAAGTAGGGCATCCATTATAGCCTTTTGTTTCTAGACCTATCATTACACAAATTAGAGAAAAGACCTATGAAATTTTGAGAGCAATATTACATTCTTCCAAACTTATAGAACAAAGTTGAACCAAACCTAAACATATAGACAATCCTAGGTAGTCATGGATGGTCCAAGTGAGTATGCCTCGTAATGAAAAAAAAACATCCCTGGATGCATCATGAACTTCAAAACCATTTCAAATCTCCTTTAGCTCATCGATCAATGGCACCAAGTAAACATTCATGTCCTTCACTTATCGCTTTCCTGATTCACCACAAGTATCAAATGTAAAAGTAGTTGATAAGAGCATCGACTATGTTTGGATTGATGCAAACCTCTGGCAATCAACTTACCAGGGACAATAGACTAAGAATTAAGTGCTCTTTTTTTATGGATAAATATGGAGGAAGGTTGTAGTTCACAAGTACAACACATGCCATGTCGACCTCATGTCGACTATTTAGACAACAGCCCATCGAATGCCAACCCTAGCTTCAAGTTACGTGCCTCATATTTAATGATAGGCCACTCCATATCAATATGTTGAAATTCTTCACAATCTGCTAAAATTTGCAACATTCCATCTGTGCTTCTGTGACGTGCATGTCAATCCAAGTTTTTTGCAATTAAAGGACAATCAAACATAAATCTGAGTCGTGGTTTAAGAGAGAAATGATGAAGGATTTCTCAAGGAAGTTGTCTATTTGTTGAGCCCTCATCGTATCATGGTTCATTACAAATTGGACAACGGATGTTGTTCACATACTCTCCTCTATACATAACACAATCATTGACACATGCATGAGTTTCATTATAAGTCATCCCTAGAGCTAACATAATAGGCTTCGTGTCCTCTCTTGATTTTGGTAGTGTGTTACTATCGGGAAGCAACATCATTGACAAGAACCTGTGAGAAGGAAAAAATAAACAATACAAATGTTCAAATATGAAATGCACACTTCAAGTGGAAAAGTTATTGAAATCTGCACTGTGCATAATGAATTGAAATAAATATGCACTCAAGAAGATCCATGACTGAGCTATTGCTCCATCCATGCTTAGCTTGTAGATTTTAAATCAAAAGACTAGCTGAGAGTCTCGAAATCTTTGCATCCTTGAACAGAAGTGTTGAGGCTTCTTTTTCAATGTATGAATGCCTTTTTGCAATGCCTTCTCTTTCTTTCTCAATGTCCTTCTCCCATGTTGCATTATAAAAACCATAGTCTTGAAAATAATCATGTAGCATATCATATGTCCCATCATTGCTTGGTTCATCATCAATGGAGTGATCTATTATATTTGTAGTGTTCCCATATCTTAGAGACTCATATAGAGATGGATCATTGTTTTTGATGAGGTATTTGTAATCTCTTGGTAATTGCACGATGTGTGGAGCATTGTGGGTCTGTCTCAATTGTTCCTCAACGTCATCATCAACTCCCTAAAAAAATAGTAGATGGATGGTATCACAATGTTAGTGTCCAACATTTTCCAACAATGTTAACAAGGATCTCATTTCGATGTGCTTCTAAATTCTAGAATTGAATATTGTTGCATACACGGTGTGTGCTTCAAAAAAAACATTGAGAACTTAATTCCAAGTCCTTGGTACAATAACTCCCAAATCTATCCGATTGAAAAGTGTAGCATGCACGATGTGCGATTCAAAAAATACATTGAGAACTTGATTACAAGTTCTTGGTACAACAACTCCAAAATCAATGCAATTGAATAGTATAGCATGCATAGTGTGTGATTAAAAAAATACATTGAAAACTTGATTCCAAGTCCTTGGTACAATAACTCCCAAATCTATGCATATTCAACAAAGCTTAATGTAATCTCATTTTTGGGCTGGTAAAAAATAAAATAAAATGATCGAAGGAATAAATGTGGAAACTTTGTGAGAGCAGTGAGAACCAACAAAGTTAAACAAAATCTCTTTCAAGCACCAAAATGCAAGATGTACATAGTAAAGATATGCTACACAATAGTTAGGTCTGGCGAGGGAGAGGAAATTTGTATCCCTAGAACTGGCTCTACTACCTTTCCAAAGATTAGCCATGACTCCGCGATCAAATGTGTTGCGCTTGACATGAACTTTGTCCACTCAAAATTGACAACCATATGCCCACATTGCATTGAAGGACCGATAGTGTAGATCACAACCTATTGCCAATTCCTCTTCCTTGCTCGTCATTGTTTCTCCTCTTTGGCGAGCATCTTGTAGTGCAACTTCCAACCACTATGTGGTCCATCTATCATGAAGTTGTGATAACTTTGGAGGATAAGGCTTCCCTCTATTCACCCTTCGCCAGGATCTCATTTCCTCCTCACGTTTTGATTTCTCTTCTTCATATTGCTTGATCCACTTTTCCATTTCTTCACAATTGTAAAGACAAAAAGTAATAACACTTTGAATTGTTAGGAAGGACTCATTTTCTTTCTCTTTCCCTTCCCTTGTCCAATCTCTCCTATAACCCATGGATCATCACTTCCATCACAAATTCTAGGCATGGATGGATTAATTTAACCAAGAAACTCAGAAATATAAAACATTGACTCTTGTACTTGACATCCTTCTGCCCACTCCAATAAAAACATCCATTGACTATGTATAGTTCCCACATAAGCCACTTCACCCACCAAGTGCATGATTAGATGTAATTGGATGTCCATAATACTAGTCAAAAATGCCTTTTCAATCAAGCATACGACTTCGATAGCTTGAATTTTCATTTCCTGAATTGATGACTTATTGATCTCTTTTGATGAAATCCACCTTCATACATTATCCACAAGAATATGTTTTGAAAGAGAAAACATATAAAAACACATTCTGTGTACTTTTAAACATATTGCAACAAATATACATCACAAATGCACTGAGCTTGTTGATAGCATTCCTAACATCTTCGGTTCTACAACCCTACAAAGCAAGTGGTAGAACATACTATTTGAACACAACGGTGTTAGTGTATTCAAAACTCTCCTTTAAGAAATATCCATTGCTAAAAAGTGGATTGTTGATGTATCTCACCTATAACATTTTATGCCAATCATGTGACTTCAATCCACTTAGTTTTCCATCTGTAGTACAGACTCCTTCAAATGAATATACCTAGTTGGGGTTTTCAGACTTGCAATAGCACTTTTCACGTATTTATCTTCCATCTTTGTCAACTCCCATGGCACCTTTGGTAAAACCTTCTTGCCATGTAATTCTTTTGGCCACAAGGCCCTTTTGATTCCCATCACATTAAAGTCCTCACGTGCATTCTTGTTGTCTTTAGCTCCAATCAAATGCTTCCATATACTCTTTGGCACATTCTTGAATATATGCATTGGATTGAATAGATATGTCACCTTTAGATGCTTCCAGTAAGGAAGTGAATAAAATATTGAAAGACGAGTCATGCCTGGTGGAGGCATTGGTATGATAGGACCATGCCAAAGTCTATCCCAATCTCCAAATCTCATGGCTAGAGGAATTGATGCACGATCTAGTGTACCAAAGGAAGGATGCTCTCAAAATGAATGGTCCATGGGAAGCATGCTCTTGTGATTCTCATACACAGCCTTTGATAGGTTTGTAGAATGCCAATTGCATAAACTATCTCCACATGATGGACATGCATGGTATCCTAACACCCTAAACCCTAAAGCTTAAACCCTATGAATACCCTGAACCATAGGTTGAACAATCACACACGGTGAAAATTGATAAATGTTTTTGTATTACGACCTTGCCCCTAAAGGGTACCCCTCAAGGGCCAGAACACAAAAAGATTTATCAATTTTATATCTCAACAATATAATTTGTTGGCCTTTTTTTCCAAAAGATATTAATAATAGCATCGATAAAACTGTCCATAAAAACATCGATAAAAGCATCAAAATAGTGTCGATAAAAGTGAACTTCGATGATTTTATCAATGCTAATATATGGACATTAACATCATCGTTGTCTATTTTACCGCATTTTGCCTCTCATTTCATCGCCTCCTTCATGATTTTGATGCCTCCCAGTGGCCTGCACACATCCCAAGCTCCACTCAAGCTCCCAAGCTCCTTCCGTCCCACTACCTCACCCTCCCAAGCATCTATTTACGAAGGTACATTGCGATTTTGAGGGATTTGTTGCATCAGGAGCTCACTTCGACGTTTTTAAGCTCAAATCCTTCGTGATATCCTTCTTCACTTCCAAGTAAGTTACATATCCTTCATTTTGTTCATTGCTATATAGTTTCTATTTGAGTTTCCTTCCTAGATTTTGAAGCTTTGGTTTGAGTTTCCTTTCTATTCAAGCTCTTGGTTTGATGCTGCTTTTCATGTTTTCAACTCACTTCTACAATTGTAACCCTAAACTTTGATGAGCTAGCTCTCTCTACTTTCCCCTCTTTGTTGCTAAGATCTTGGGGCTACACTCTACATAATTTTTTATGCAAGCATGGAAAGAAAGTGGAAGAGCATGATTTTCAATGTGGCATTTTTGCACACGAATGTACCTTGTTCTTGAAGTTGAGTTGGAATAGTTGTTTCAGCTTTGCTTTGCTCCTTCACTTGTGTTTCTCACACGATTCTTATAAAGAATGATATAGAGTGTTTACTTTTATATTCATCCACTTAGTGCACCCTAAATCTAAAACCCTAATTTGTTTTTCCTATTTTGCTCTCATATTCATGCCATATGTTTTGTTAATGTTGTGAATTGTTTTGGATTTCTTTTACTATTTGCAAGTAGCATGCCTAAGAGAAGCTCCTCTAGCATGACCACTAGTAGCAGCATGGAAAAGGTGCAAACGCTTCTCGCAAATCTTGATGCAAGCACCAAATCATACTTGCTCTGTGAGTTTGAGGAGCAGATAGCGTAGTGGAACCCTTGCTTCCGTGTCTGTTTCACAAAGTGGTAGAGCAAGGGAGAGTGATCGCCGACGTAGGCGGTCCTCTGGTTCTGACAAGGGTGATGATGAGCATAGGAAGGAGGAGTCCCATTGCAATAACAATCTTGAACCCTATAGTGTTGATCATCAGAACCATATTATAATGGATGAACATGGGAAGAGCGATTAATCACCTGCACAGTCTTTGTAGTAACCACTTTAAGAAAGTGGTGAAAGATTTTATACATCAAGATGAAAAAAATAAAAATAAAACCTTGCACCATTTAAAGCAACAGTTCCCTCAACCTAATGAGGACTCAAGAGTTTGATGTACATTGGATGTTGTCAAAGATGTGTGTTGACTTGAAGTTATGTAAGGATCAAATCCACAGGGCTGCAAAAGCAAGGGAGAGAAATCCTGGATGGGTGCATGGAGATTAATGGAAGCTTGTTAACAAGGAGTTGAAGAAAACTCTTAATAAACACCAGAGACATACGGAAGCTGCAGTAGTGTGATGCGCAAAGCGGGTCAGTCGCACTTGGAGCCTAGAGGCAAGGATGTTTTCTATGATTTTTTTTGTAAGTTTTTGAACCCCTATGTAGCATCCTTGTGTTTTCTTAAAATAACATGATCCTTATCATTCGAAGTAACTTATTTCAATAATGTACATCGTAAAAAAATGGGACGTGGCTGTATGGAGGAGGAGTACCTATATGCATATCAAAATGGCACATCTACGCTCTTCATGTGCCTTGACTTGGAGTTGGCTTGCAAGGGAAGCATGTGCCATTCACATCGATGTAAGATTATATATCATCGTTAACTTGTAATGTGTTAAGTGTCAAATTAATTGAATTTGTACTATTTTTTTCTTTCTATGCACCTTGCGCTAGCCTCAAGATGGAGATGATGCACTACGACAAGCTCGTGAGGAGGGAGATGGCACTGGGAAAGAAGGGGACGATGATGAATACACAAACATCAATGATGAGGAAGGGCTCTGGCAACTCACAGTATTAGTACTCTTGGGTGTTCTATTGCAAATGGGTTTTTCACTATCCCATTGTGATTTTGTCAGTTATATATAGCACATGGGTGTTTCACTATCCCATTGTGTTTTTGTGGGTTGTATATAGCACAAGGGTGTTTCACTCTCCCATTGTGTTCTTCATGGGTGTTAGCTTATCCCATTGTGTTTTTGAAACGTGTTAGGGGTGTTTTAAAATCCCCTTTACAATGTAATTAAATCCGGTCCTATGTAAGCCAGTAGGCTGTTTCGCAATCCCTGTTTGATGTAAGTTGGGGTGACTCTTTTTGTAACATAGATGTGGTACCCTTTTTATAAGGCACTTGGGATGTTTCATGCTCCCCATTTTACAGCTTACAAACGTTTCATTAGGAAAAATTCGAACTCATTTTGGGGCCTTTTAGGAGGGAAAAAATATAAAATTATGTCGCTCCTATTGAATTGTTTGAAAACATAAATTTCTCAAATAGCTCCTAGCACGACAATATTCATGACATGTACGAATGAACATCCTTAATAATAATCATTCTTTCTTGGAGCCCCTCAAATTTCTAGGTTCTCTAGTGGTCATTGTGTTGTCCATCGAGTGTGCTTGGTCTTGATCAAGCATCAAAAGAAACCCTTCTAGACCTTGGAATTGGGTCAATAGCATCAAAATCCATGCCCAAGGAACAAAAGTGCTCAAGGTACATATCAAAAGCCCAAACAAAGGGCTATGATAGTTTATTTCAACTTGCTTTTCAAGATGGTGAAGTATGGGATTTTCAAGAAGACATTTTAAAGCTTTGGGAGGAGGGAAAATTGAAAGGCCAAAAGTTCACAAAACCTTATCAAAGTTTAACAACTAAAGCACGTACAAGTGATGATGTACTAAAACGAGATTTCTAAATGCCCCTAATCGCGCTTTCCTGCAAATTTCCGGTCCGACCCTTTTTGGCCTTTTCCGTGCCTCCGGATGTCAGTTCAGGGTACTTCTAGGGTTTGGGGGGTTTTGGCCGCTGCGGACGTGTCGGAGATGTCAGAAATTCCAAATTCTGCACTCAAAAAAGAGTACTTTCTAGAAGCATTTAATATGAAACCTTCATATGTGTGAGTACTGCATGTGAAAGATCCTTTGAAGTCTCACATTTTGGCAGTTCGATGTACTTATTTTAATATTTTTATTGATTTTGGATGAAAGAAAAAACAAGAAATCGTGAATTTCTTATAGGCCCCAAAATGAGTTCCCTCTTTTCCTAATGTAATATCAATTCGGATATCAATGTATCTCTCCATACCCAAATACATGTATATCTTCAATGATAGGGGTAGGCTAGGGCCATTCCAAGGCTCTAGTTAGCCCCTTTTTTTAAAAAAAATCATAAATACAGCGTCGATAAAAACGTTGATATGTAGTACAAATTTTCAAGTGAAATAACCACATTAATATCGACATTAATATCCACCAATATCGATGCTTTTTTCAACGCATTCATTTCCACGCTTTTATCAATGAACGTCACTTTTTTTTTTAACATTTTCTTTGTGATTTTCATCCATAATATCGTCAAAACAAGGTCCAATGGTAGTAGTGCAAAGAATATTCAAAGTTCCTTGCCTATTCTTGGTGTATCCCTCAACCTATGCAATCAATGTCTACGATGTCGAGTCAATCGACTTGTGAGCTAGTTCCAAATGGTCAGTCGATCAGAATGCAAATCGTTCATTCAAGTGAAAAGGAATGAGACATGCCAATGGACAAAATAGATGGATTGCAAAAGACCATGTTCTGTAGCATGCATGAACAACCAAGACAAGATCAATTGGAAGAGGAGAACCAATTGCAACAATAAAGATTGTATCCAATGGATCAAAATGTTGACGGTCCTTTCCAAGAACTCCAGGAACACAATTATTAGGATCAAAGGATGTCAAGCAACGGGCAGCAGGCAGCAGTACCTCGATTAAGGTTTTTCATGCAATGGTGTGATGACATGTGGCAAGTCCCTTAGGCTCGGCACTCCTAGGTGGCATCCACCTTGGACAAAATACCTCGATCGAGGTCCTTCCTGCACATGACAAGTCAGCACTAATATACCTCATTCGAGCTATTTGGCATCCAAGGTGGTAAGCATGGAAGAAATACCTCGAATGAGGTATCTACTTGGCAAGGCTTGAGTTGCTGAGATGTCCATCAGGTGGCTCACACATGGCACACACATGGAACATTAGTATCAAAATTCCTCGAACGAGCTATCTACTTGGCAAGATTCTAGCTGCTAAGGTGTCCATTAGGTGGCTAACACATGGCACACACATGGCACATTAGTCTCAAAATACCACGAACGAGGTATCTACTTGTCCACTATTAGTTGTATTAGGTGGCACATTCACCCTATGTGGCACATGATGTGGAGAAGCCCTCTTCATAGTGGCATAGGAATACCTCGATCAAGGTATTCCTTATTGTCATCAAGGTTGCATACATGGCAAGCATGAGTCGCCTATGTGGCCATGCCAATTACATGAAGGTTAACCTAGGTGGTAAATACCACGAACGAGATATGATGTGGCATCTATGTGAATTGTTGATGTGTCCAAAGCGTGCTACTTATGTGGCCCATACCTCGAATGAGGTATCTAGGTCTCTATGTGTATTCCCTTGGGGTTCCAAACCTTAGTTATGTGGATGAGGGGGCATCCTAGGTGGATCTCATTACCTCAATCGAGATAAGGAAGTGGCACTAATAATGCACATGTGGAGGGTGAGTTGGAGGCCTTGAATCATGTATGGCCACACCATGGATGTGCAAAGTATGTGTCATGGACCACCTAGAAGGCATGCTATGCATGCATGTTGCAATGTGGTACTTTAGTCCCATAAACAAGTGGTTTTTTTTATGTTGCCTAATCCTCTACATAAACAATGCATTTGGAGCTCCACGCTTTTTGCTAGCCCCCTACAATACTTTTTATTTTCCTCTAACATTGTCATTATCTAGAGGGGGATCCTAATGCACATTATCATCATCTAGAGGGGGCTCCTAAGGCATATTACTAAACCTTCATAATGCACTTGCAATATTTTTCATTTTACTCCAACATTATATGGTATTACATCTATAGGTCTCTCTCCTAGGAAACGTTATGATCTATTCAAGAATGTATTACACTACAATATCACCTTTGCAAATTAACTCTTTTCTTAACATGTGGGACATCATCAATTTTCATTGTTCTTTAAAATTAGAAGCCCATTTCCTTCTTAGTATCGTCTCTCAAGAAAATTCTAAAGTTTGTAAAAACCAATAGTGACATGGAGGGTTTTGTGCCTCTTTCTAAGGTCAATTACTCTATCGAGAGGGAGGTGTTGAGTATCCATGCTAGGGCACATGACATCCCAATCGTCCTCCACCTTGTTGCCGCCCTAGAGTCCATGCTTGCATGAGGATTACCAAAAAGCGAGCGAAGAAAAGCGAGCAGCCCCAAATAAGCGAGCAAGATTAAATAGGTTTCAAGCGAGCGAGAACCTCATCCAGCATCTTATTCCTCTCAATATCATTGGAACAATTGATGTGATCATAAGCAAATTAAACATATTCCAACAATGAAGGCATGCCTGAAACTCACAATTAACTTCTCTTTCATCCCCATACTATCAATTTGAGTCGTTGTGGAGAGGTAGAGACACAACAATACATAAAATTTGCGATAAAAAAAGCAAACACTACTCAGATTGAACATCCACACAGCAAGATAATGATAGATCACAATGTAGAATATATGACTGAAAATATGTAAACATGATCATGTGCTACATATACATATCATGTCTTTCATGCTTGCTCTATGCTTGCAGAAGATCATCCATACATTCGATCTAAAAACATGGAAACAGAACTAACTATGTCAAAAGAAAAAAAACACATTTTCATCATAAGGATTAATTTTGCTTAGTGAAAATACCTATGTAATCTGGACAATACCATGCTTTAAAAAACTTAGGGAGCCAAAAAAGGATTTTAGCCCTCCATATTTCTATTATGACCAATGTCTGAATGATAGTTCTATCGGAACTAGAAATGAATGCATCTAACCACTATGTTGAGTGCTCATCCAGTATCCTATAGACTATTATGTTAAAGTCAATACGTGACCACAAACTCAAGCATAAGAGGAGCATGATTCAAGTGAAATAATTGGCAAAGACACTCGGTAACTAGTATCCTACTGCATCTAACGAAAAATATGCACCAGGCATTAACAAGCTTTTATTTCCACCCGTATAAGCAAACTCGTATCTTGTAGTATGAAAAACTTTAAGGAAAACATTTCACTTAATGCATCAGTTAAGCCAGTGACTACTCATCATGCACAATCAAACAATCATAAAGGAAAGTCTAGTCAAGCAAGTTGAAGCAAAAAACCAAATATCTATTCGGATCTATGCCGTGGTGTATCCGCCAACCATGAGTAGCAAAAGAACCTATGAAAAATGCAAAATAGGGATTATGCCACTCTACCATGATCACTTCCATGCTACAAATAAGCGAATACATAGTCATTTTAGGGTACTTTTAGGGTTCATTCCCAACCACTAAAAAGAGAGCCAATGCTATCTATTTGTATTCATAAAATCTTTATGAACATTATCATGTTCAATATAAGGATAGGAGCCAGCTCAATGGGTAGTCTTAAACAAATATAAATACTATTCAAATTTTAACCTTATGCAAAAGCTTTTTTTTAAACACAAAGTAAAACTTGATTATACATATAGATGGGAATCAGGTCACCATTGTAAGTATGTATTTAGTAATTAAGTTGAAAATATTCCCTTAGAAAAATAGCTCAATCAACATAGTACCCATATTATATATCCAAAATTTACAAGATCTCATTCATACCATTAGATTGTTTTCATCACTTGTCATCAGTACTAACCTCAATTGGCATTATGTATTTGGGTCAAAATAGTTTTTAGTATAGGATATAATGGAGCAATACATTTATGTAATATCTAGTGATCATAGTTTCTAATATAGGATAAAATGGAGCATAGAGTAATGTTATCATTCAAAAATGATAATATACCTTCCTTGACCATATACAAGTATCATGCATTCATAAAAAAAGTTAGTCATAAACTGCAATATAATGTGCCCATAATGCATGTACATTAAATCTTCACATGTTATAATGTGAGAAAGGGAATAATTTAACTATGAAATCAGGGATCAATGTAGGAAATGGTCTTCTATGCACACATATATGCTAAGGGTCCATCTAATACAATATTGGAAATTGATGTGAGTATAAGTGTATGCATCCATCGGTGATGTATATGAGTGTATGCATCCATTTGTGATGCATATTGTTGTACTAATCCATGGTGCTTTACGGCTTGAGTTGTTTGTAGCGCAATTAATCACAACAATTTTGTATTTTTTAAAAGAAAAATGCCATAAACATTTCATGCTGCAAAATACACAAAAAAAAATGGCATTTGTAGCATTAATCCAAGCATTTCCTACAAGCAATCTCCATCCCTCCCTTTCTTGCTTACTCTTTCAGCCACCTCCACCCTCTTGTTGCCCTTCAAGACTG